>NC_058088.1:14768033-15068033 GCF_014858855.1 Bufo gargarizans | reverse complement strand
CGTACTACTTACAGGTAGTCGTCGTAGTGTCAGTAGTCGGGGTGCTTGTTGAGGAAGTCATAGTTGTTGACGATGGAGATGTTGCTGTAAACATAAAATATAAGGACAGTAGGATTATGTTCATTGACACGGAAAATATGAAAGTGATCTTGTGAACCATAGTTGTAAATAAATTGGTTATTTATGCACAATACTAGGGCAGAGACTCTGGATGATTTTATGTATGGTACAACATTTGGTCAGATGTACTGCATTTTAGTGCAGAGCCTCAAGCACAAGGAGAAAATTGATCATAATGATAGGATTAAGATAAACAGGGAAAACAGTTAAATATGATTAGAAATAGAAGGTTTCTCACTTGTACACGGAGTGCAGAAAATTGGGCGGACACAAAGATTCAAAACGTGATCGCCACAGGTACATGGACATGGGCTAGTAGATGATGTGGGATCTGTGGTTGTGGAAGTGGGCACAGTACTCATTGCAGTCACTAAATATGAAATGTATAATACCATAGTTAGAATGTAGCTAAGACCTTCTAGTTGGGATTATATGAAGAATTTTTACAAAACCAATTGTAGTTCTTTAGTACATGACACATATCCTTATTTCTTTCATTATGCCACTGTGTGTTCATTAATCACTGTTATGTCCATATGGGATAACCTTCCTGGAGGCCTATTGGGCATGTGGCTATTAGATCTTTAACCGTCCTGCAACCCCAAGTCTACTTATGTGAATTCCAAACCCCAACTTTGGCTTCTGGTGACAATAGGGAAACAGCACTGTTCAAAACGAACAGCAAGGTGGATTTTTCCTAACATCACAATACAGGAGGCTAATAATATCTTTTGTTTGCAGGACCTGAAGGGTTAAACAGAGAGTTGGTTAGGAACATCATTTATCAGTATTGCAATTATTATTGCTTCCTTGATTGGTATATGTTGTTGCATCCAATGTATCCCTTCCCTCATACAGATGTTTTGTGCAATGTGTCCAAAACCCACAGACCCTGGTCAAGCATATGCTACTTACCTCTCTATGAGAGAGAAAAGATAAGTCATATTTATGACTAAAGAGGGGATTGAAGGGTTAAACAGAATTAGCTGTGTGATCTGTATGAAGGACAAGAGGTTGGGTGACATCATATTGAAGGGTGACTATGTATACAATTTACCTTCTGTCTTTATAAGGAAAGTTTCTAGTCAGCATTATTATAATGAGAGCTGTATAAGGAACTGCTACTATTGTAATGAGAGCTGCAGCTATTCTTGTATGTATGCATGGATGTATATAAGGCCCGTTACGACAACAATAAATAGAACTGTTTCTGACATAATTCTGCATCTGTCATTGACACGTTCTCCAGACGTCTGTCTTCGGGGACACAGAAAGGAATCACGGTGCATAGAGAGAAGGATAATATTCTTTCAGGACCTTCTGGCTTAGAGACTTGGGTTTGTTGGGACTATTCTCCTTTCACAGAGGGCATGTGATAGACCATATCCTTGTACTTTTTTTGTGTAGCACACTACACTTTTTTCATAGGACTTTAATGGGGAAAAACTAATGTACTCAGGATGTAGAAGAAAATGGCTGACTCGGTTTAGTTAAGATCATCCTTATGCTACAGCACTCCCTCTGGACGGGGACATTAACTACAGGGTAGACATGAAAATAGCACATGCAATCTTTATCCTCTTGTTTATTTTTCGCAAGGATTATGGCATGAGGTCTTCCTACTTGTGTGTATTCAATATTAAAGTTTGTAAGCTTTCAAAATTTCATTGCCACAGATGCAGAAGCTGTCATGAGAAAAGTTGCGCTGAACCACAGCAGTAGTATAGTGCACATCTGCTGTTGAAAAAGCTCACTGTTGGCTTATTTCCCATTGGAGTAAAATTAGTATGCAAACTGCATGCACATCCTCGGCACACTATGCAAAACCACCTTTCAATAGTGGCCTACTTACAGGTAGTTGACATACTGCCAGTGGTTGAAGTGGTGGCCTTCGGGGTGGCTGTTGAGGATGTCATAGTTGTAGACAATGGTGATGTTGCTATAGACATAAAATATCATAACAGTAGTAGTAAGTATGACATGGGAAATGTGAAAGTTATCTGGGGGACCGGAGTCATAAAACCATTTTCATACATTCACACTCCCAAGGTCAAGACTACGTATCAGAGCGTTTCATCAGTTTTATTGGACTTTACATGTAATAAAACTAGGAACAAAAGAACAAGAGAAGAACATTTACAGCCCCAAGGTCAAGACTTTGTATCAGAGAGTTTCATCAGTTTTATTGGACTTTACATGGAATAAAACTAGGAACAAAAGAACAAGAAAAGCATTTGGGCATTCTAGTAACAAACACACTTTATGTACACCATTCTCCCTGCTATGCTATTGTCTACATGCTCAATGTAGTTCTACTTACCAGTAGTTTTCGTAGTGCTAGTAGTCGAAGTGGTGATCATCGGGGTGGTTGCTGAGGAAGTCATAGTTGTCGACGATGTTACTATAGATATAAAATATCAGATGATTAGGGTTATGTTTACTGACTTGAAAAATGTAGAAGTGATTTTGGGGACCACTGCTGCCCAAAAATTGGTTATACATGCACAAGCCTAGGGTAGATACTATGGAAGATTTTATGTATTGTAGAACATTTTGTTAGATGTACTGGATTTTAGTGCAAAGCCTCAAGCACAAGGAGATCATTGATAAGTATGATGGAACAAAACAAATAAAAGAGATATGTAAGAAATAGAAGGTTTCTCACTTGAGCATGGAGAACAGTAGATTGGACGGACACAATAATTCAAAGCTTGATTTTTACAGGTACACGGACATGGTGTATAAGATGTCATAGGCTCTGTAGTTGTGAAAGTCGGTACAGTGCTCATAGTAGTTGCTACAAACAAATGTATGATACCATAGTTAGAATTTATTAAAAATTTTCTACTTAGGATAATAAATCAAATTTTTACAAAACCAATTGTATGTCTGGTCTATAATACACAACACATATCCTCAAATCTTTAATTTTTTTGTATGCCATTTTGTGTCCACGATGCACTTTTTTTGTCACTAGGAATTTTTCAGGGTGTGATATCCTATAGGCCTCCAAGAAGGAAATCCCATATGGACATGTGGCCAATTGCTTTCGCACCTTCCTGCAACCCAGTGGTGGCCACCAGGCTGGTTGTTGAGGAAGTCATAGTTGTAGACGATGTTGTGATATTCTGTTCATAAAATATCAGGACAGTGGGATTATTTTCAATGACGTGGGAAATGTGAAAGTGATCTTGGGGAACACAGTCATGCAACCATTATTTATACATTCACAGTCCCAAGGTCAAGATTATGGAGGAGTTTATGTATCATAGAGCATTTTATGAGTTGTATTGGATTTGAAATGGAATAAAATGTATGACCAAAGTTCAAGAAAAGGACTTGTGTATTCTGGTAACAAACATGCTAAAACCTTAACCATGCTATGTTATTGTGCACTATTGAGTGGCGTACTACTTACAGGTAGTCGTCGTAGTGTCAGTAGTCGGGGTGCTTGTTGAGGAAGTCATAGTTGTTGACGATGGAGATGTTGCTGTAAACATAAAATATAAGGACAGTAGGATTATGTTCATTGACACGGAAAATATGAAAGTGATCTTGTGAACCATAGTTGTAAATAAATTGGTTATTTATGCACAATACTAGGGCAGAGACTCTGGATGAGTTTATGTATGGTACAACATTTGGTCAGATGTACTGCATTTTAGTGCAGAGCCTCAAGCACAAGGAGAAAATTGATCATAATGATAGGATTAAGATAAACAGGGAAAACAGTTAAATATGATTAGAAATAGAAGGTTTCTCACTTGTACACGGAGTGCAGAAAATTGGGCGGACACAAAGATTCAAAACGTGATCGCCACAGGTACATGGACATGGTCTAGTAGATGATGTGGGATCTGTGGTTGTGGAAGTGGGCACAGTACTCATTGCAGTCACTAAATATGAAATGTATAATACCATAGTTAGAATGTAGCTAAGACCTTCTAGTTGGGATTATATGAAGAATTTTTACAAAACCAATTGTAGTTCTTTAGTACATGACACATATCCTTATTTCTTTCATTATGCCACTGTGTGTTCATTAATCACTGTTATGTCCATATGGGATAACCTTCCTGGAGGCCTATTGGGCATGTGGCTATTAGATCTTTAACCGTCCTGCAACCCCAAGTCTACTTATGTGAATTCCAAACCCCAACTTTGGCTTCTGGTGACAATAGGGAAACAGCACTGTTCAAAACGAACAGCAAGGTGGATTTTTCCTAACATCACAATACAGGAGGCTAATAATATCTTTTGTTTGCAGGACCTGAAGGGTTAAACAGAGAGTTGGTTAGGAACATCATTTATCAGTATTGCAATTATTATTGCTTCCTTGATTGGTATATGTTGTTGCATCCAATGTATCCCTTCCCTCATACAGATGTTTTGTGCAATGTGTCCAAAACCCACAGACCCTGGTCAAGCATATGCTACTTACCTCTCTATGAGAGAGAAAAGATAAGTCATATTTATGACTAAAGAGGGGATTGAAGGGTTAAACAGAATTAGCTGTGTGATCTGTATGAAGGACAAGAGGTTGGGTGACATCATATTGAAGGGTGACTATGTATACAATTTACCTTCTGTCTTTATAAGGAAAGTTTCTAGTCAGCATTATTATAATGAGAGCTGTATAAGGAACTGCTACTATTGTAATGAGAGCTGCAGCTATTCTTGTATGTATGCATGGATGTATATAAGGCCCGGTACGACAACAATAAATAGAACTGTTTCTGACATAATTCTGCATCTGTCATTGACACGTTCTCCAGACGTCTGTCTTCGGGGACACAGAAAGGAATCACGGTGCATAGAGAGAAGGATAATATTCTTCCAGGACCTTCTGGCTTAGAGACTTGGGTTTGTTGGGACTATTCTCCTTTCACAGAGGGCATGTGATAGACCATATCCTTGTACTTTTTTTGTGTAGCACACTACACTTTTTTCATAGGACTTTAATGGGGAAAAACTAATGTACTCAGGATGTAGAAGAAAATGGCTGACTCGGTTTAGTTAAGATCATCCTTATGCTACAGCACTCCCTCTGGACGGGGACATTAACTACAGGGTAGACATGAAAATAGCACATGCAATCTTTATCCTCTTGTTTATTTTTCGCAAGGATTATGGCATGAGGTCTTCCTACTTGTGTGTATTCAATATTAAAGTTTGTAAGCTTTCAAAATTTCATTGCCACAGATGCAGAAACTGTCATGAGAAAAGTTGCGCTGAACCACAGCAGTAGTATAGTGCACATCTGCTGTTGAAAAAGCTCACTGTTGGCTTATTTCCCATTGGAGTAAAATTAGTATGCAAACTGCATGCACATCCTCGGCACACTATGCAAAACCACCTTTCAATAGTGGCCTACTTACAGGTAGTTGACATACTGCCAGTGGTTGAAGTGGTGGCCTTCGGGGTGGCTGTTGAGGATGTCATAGTTGTAGACAATGGTGATGTTGCTATAGACATAAAATATCATAACAGTAGTAGTAAGTATGACATGGGAAATGTGAAAGTTATCTGGGGGACCGGAGTCATAAAACCATTTTCATACATTCACACTCCCAAGGTCAAGACTACGTATCAGAGCGTTTCATCAGTTTTATTGGACTTTACATGTAATAAAACTAGGAACAAAAGAACAAGAGAAGAACATTTACAGCCCCAAGGTCAAGACTTTGTATCAGAGAGTTTCATCAGTTTTATTGGACTTTACATGGAATAAAACTAGGAACAAAAGAACAAGAAAAGCATTTGGGCATTCTAGTAACAAACACACTTTATGTACACCATTCTCCCTGCTATGCTATTGTCTACATGCTCAATGTAGTTCTACTTACCAGTAGTTTTCGTAGTGCTAGTAGTCGAAGTGGTGATCATCGGGGTGGTTGCTGAGGAAGTCATAGTTGTCGACGATGTTACTATAGATATAAAATATCAGATGATTAGGGTTATGTTTACTGACTTGAAAAATGTAGAAGTGATTTTGGGGACCACTGCTGCCCAAAAATTGGTTATACATGCACAAGCCTAGGGTAGATACTATGGAAGATTTTATGTATTGTAGAACATTTTGTTAGATGTACTGGATTTTAGTGCAAAGCCTCAAGCACAAGGAGATCATTGATAAGTATGATGGAACAAAACAAATAAAAGAGATATGTAAGAAATAGAAGGTTTCTCACTTGAGCATGGAGAACAGTAGATTGGACGGACACAATAATTCAAAGCTTGATTTTTACAGGTACACGGACATGGTGTATAAGATGTCATAGGCTCTGTAGTTGTGAAAGTCGGTACAGTGCTCATAGTAGTTGCTACAAACAAATGTATGATACCATAGTTAGAATTTATTAAAAATTTTCTACTTAGGATAATAAATCAAATTTTTACAAAACCAATTGTATGTCTGGTCTATAATACACAACACATATCCTCAAATCTTTAATTTTTTTGTATGCCATTTTGTGTCCACGATGCACTTTTTTTGTCACTAGGAATTTTTCAGGGTGTGATATCCTATAGGCCTCCAAGAAGGAAATCCCATATGGACATGTGGCCAATTGCTTTCGCACCTTCCTGCAACCCAGTGGTGGCCACCAGGCTGGTTGTTGAGGAAGTCATAGTTGTAGACGATGTTGTGATATTCTGTTCATAAAATATCAGGACAGTGGGATTATTTTCAATGACGTGGGAAATGTGAAAGTGATCTTGGGGAACACAGTCATGCAACCATTATTTATACATTCACAGTCCCAAGGTCAAGATTATGGAGGAGTTTATGTATCATAGAGCATTTTATGAGTTGTATTGGATTTGAAATGGAATAAAATGTATGACCAAAGTTCAAGAAAAGGACTTGTGTATTCTGGTAACAAACATGCTAAAACCTTAACCATGCTATGTTATTGTGCACTATTGAGTGGCGTACTACTTACAGGTAGTCGTCGTAGTGTCAGTAGTCGGGGTGCTTGTTGAGGAAGTCATAGTTGTTGACGATGGAGATGTTGCTGTAAACATAAAATATAAGGACAGTAGGATTATGTTCATTGACACGGAAAATATGAAAGTGATCTTGTGAACCATAGTTGTAAATAAATTGGTTATTTATGCACAATACTAGGGCAGAGACTCTGGATGATTTTATGTATGGTACAACATTTGGTCAGATGTACTGCATTTTAGTGCAGAGCCTCAAGCACAAGGAGAAAATTGATCATAATGATAGGATTAAGATAAACAGGGAAAGCAGTTAAATATGATTAGAAATAGAAGGTTTCTCACTTGTACACGGAGTGCAGAAAATTGGGCGGACACAAAGATTCAAAACGTGCTCGGCACAGGTACATGGACATGGTCTAGTAGATGATGTGGGATCTGTGGTTGTGGAAGTGGGCACAGTACTCATTGCAGTCACTAAATATGAAATGTATAATACCATAGTTAGAATGTAGCTAAGACCTTCTAGTTGGGATTATATGAAGAATTTTTACAAAACCAATTGTAGTTCTTTAGTACATGACACATATCCTTATTTCTTTCATTATGCCACTGTGTGTTCATTAATCACTGTTATGTCCATATGGGATAACCTTCCTGGAGGCCTATTGGGCATGTGGCTATTAGATCTTTAACCGTCCTGCAACC
The DNA here is from genome assembly GCF_014858855.1 of Bufo gargarizans. Classification (NCBI taxonomy): domain Eukaryota; kingdom Metazoa; phylum Chordata; class Amphibia; order Anura; family Bufonidae; genus Bufo; species Bufo gargarizans. Next base: position 15,060,260 of record NC_058088.1, on the reverse strand, counting down.
CCAAGTCTACTTATGTGAATTCCAAACCCCAACTTTGGCTTCTGGTGACAATAGGGAAACAGCACTGTTCAAAACGAACAGCAAGGTGGATTTTTCCTAACATCACAATACAGGAGGCTAATAATATCTTTTGTTTGCAGGACCTGAAGGGTTAAACAGAGAGTTGGTTAGGAACATCATTTATCAGTATTGCAATTATTATTGCTTCCTTGATTGGTATATGTTGTTGCATCCAATGTATCCCTTCCCTCATACAGATGTTTTGTGCAATGTGTCCAAAACCCACAGACCCTGGTCAAGCATATGCTACTTACCTCTCTATGAGAGAGAAAAGATAAGTCATATTTATGACTAAAGAGGGGATTGAAGGGTTAAACAGAATTAGCTGTGTGATCTGTATGAAGAACAAGAGGTTGGGTGACATCATATTGAAGGGTGACTATGTATACAATTTACCTTCTGTCTTTATAAGGAAAGTTTCTAGTCAGCATTATTATAATGAGAGCTGTATAAGGAACTGCTACTATTGTAATGAGAGCTGCAGCTATTCTTGTATGTATGCATGGATGTATATAAGGCCCGGTACGACAACAATAAATAGAACTGTTTCTGACATAATTCTGCATCTGTCATTGACACGTTCTCCAGACGTCTGTCTTCGGGGACACAGAAAGGAATCACGATGCATAGAGAGAAGGATAATATTCTTTCAGGACCTTCTGGCTTAGAGACTTGGGTTTGTTGGGACTATTCTCCTTTCACAGAGGGCATGTGATAGACCATATCCTTGTACTTTTTTTGTGTAGCACACTACACTTTTTTCATAGGACTTTAATGGGGAAAAACTAACGTACTCAGGATGTAGAAGAAAATGGCTGACTCGGTTTAGTTAAGATCATCCTTATGCTACAGCACTGCCTCTGGATGGGGACATTTACTACAGGGTAGACATGAAAATAGCACATGCAATCTTTATCCTCTTGTTTATTTTTCGCAAGGATTATGGCATGAGGTCTTCCTACTTGTGTGTATTCAATATTAAAGTTTGTAAGCTTTCAAAATTTCATTGCCACAGATGCAGAAGCTGTCATGAGAAAAGTTGCGCTGAACCACAGCAGTAGCATAGTGCACATCTGCTGTTGAAAAAGCTCACTGTTGGCTTATTTCCCATTGGAGTGAAAATAGTATGCAAACTGCATGCACATCCTAAGCACACTATGCAAAACCACCTTTCAATAGTGGCCTACTTACAGGTAGTTGACATACTGCCAGTGGTTGAAGTGGTGGCCTTCGGGGTGGCTGTTGAGGATGTCATAGTTGTAGACAATGGTGATGTTGCTATAGACATAAAAAATCATAACAGTAGTAGTAAGTATGACATGGGAAATGTGAAAGTTATCTGGGGGACCGGAGTCATAAAACCATTTTCATACATTCACACTCCCAAGGTCAAGACTACGTATCAGAGCGTTTCATCAGTTTTATTGGACTTTACATGTAATAAAACTAGGAACAAAAGAACAAGAGAAGAACATTTACAGCCCCAAGGTCAAGACTTTGTATCAGAGAGTTTCATCAGTTTTATTGGACTTTACATGGAATAAAACTAGGAACAAAAGAACAAGAAAAGCATTTGGGCTTTCTAGTAACAAACACACTTTATGTACACCATTCTCCGTCCTATGCTATTGTCTACATGCTCAATGTAGTTCTACTTACCAGTAGTTTTCGTTGTGCTAGTAGTCGAAGTGGTGATCAACGGGGTGGTTGCTGAGGAAGTCATAGTTGTCGACGATGTTACTATAGATATAAAATATCAGATGATTAGGGTTATGTTTACTGACTTGAAAAATGTAGAAGTGATTTTGGGGACCACTGCTGCCCAAAAATTGGTTATACATGCACAAGCCTAGGGTAGATACTATGGAAGATTTTATGTATTGTAGAACATTTTGTTAGATGTATTGGATTTTAGTCCAAAGCCTCAAGCACAAGGAGATCATTGATAAGTATGATGGAACAAAACAAATAAAAGAGATATGTAAGAAATAGAAGGTTTCTCACTTGAGCATGGAGAACAGTAGATTGGACGGACACAATAATTCAAAGCTTGATTTTTACAGGTACATGGACATGGTGTATAAGATGTCGTAGGCTCTGTAGTTGTGAAAGTCGGTACAGTGCTCATAGTAGTTGCTACAAACAAATGTATGATACCATAGTTAGAATTTATTAAAAATTTTCTACTTAGGATAATAAATCAAATTTTTACAAAACCAATTGTATGTCTGGTCTATAATACACAACACATATCCTCAAATCTTTAATTTTTTTGTATGCCATTTTGTGTCCACGATGCACTTTTTTTGTCACTAGGAATTTTTCAGGGTGTGATATCCTATAGGCCTCCAAGAAGGAAATCCCATATGGACATGTGGCCAATTGCTTTCTCACCTTCCTGCAACCCAGTGGTGGCCACCAGGCTGGTTGTTGAGGAAGTCATAGTTGTAGACGATGTTGTGATATTCTGTTCATAAAATATCAGGACAGTAGGATTATTTTCAATGACGTGGGAAATGTGAAAGTGATCTTGGGGAACACAGTCATGCAACCATTATTTATACATTCACAGTCCCAAGGTCAAGATTATGGAGGAGTTTATGTATCATAGAGCATTTTATGAGTTGTATTGGATTTGAAATGGAATAAAATGTATGACCAAAGTTCAAGAGAAGGACTTGTGTATTCTGGTAACAAACATGCTAAAACCTTAACCATGCTATGTTATTGTGCACTATTCAGTGGCGTACTACTTACAGGTAGTCGTCGTAGTGTCAGTAGTCGGGGTGCTTGTTGAGGAAGTCATAGTTGTTGACGATGGAGATGTTGCTGTAAACATAAAATATAAGGACAGTAGGATTATGTTCATTGACACTGAAAATATGAAAGTGATCTTGTGAACCATAGTTGTAAATAAATTGGTTATTTATGCACAATACTAGGGCAGAGACTCTGGATGAGTTTATGTATGGTACAACATTTGGTCAGATGTACTGCATTTTAGTGCAGAGCCTCAAGCACAAGGAGAAAATTGATCATAATGATAGGATTAAGATAAACAGGGAAAACAGTTAAATATGATTAGAAATAGAAGGTTTCTCACTTGTACACGGAGTGCAGAAAATTGGGCGGACACAAAGATTCAAAACGTGATCGCCACAGGTACATGGACATGGTCTAGTAGATGATGTGGGATCTGTGGTTGTGGAAGTGGGCACAGTACTCATTGCAGTCACTAAATATGAAATGTATAATACCATAGTTAGAATGTAGCTAAGACCTTCTAGTTGGGATTATATGAAGAATTTTTACAAAACCAATTGTAGTTCTTTAGTACATGACACATATCCTTATTTCTTTCATTATGCCACTGTGTGTTCATTAATCACTGTTATGTCCATATGGGATAACCTTCCTGGAGGCCTATTGGGCATGTGGCTATTAGATCTTTAACCGTCCTGCAACCCCAAGTCTACTTATGTGAATTCCAAACCCCAACTTTGGCTCCTGGTGACAATAGGGTAACAGCACTGTTCAAAACGAACAGCAAGGTGGATTTTTCCTAACATCACAATACAGGAGGCTAATAATATCTTTTGTTTGCAGGACCTTCTGGCTTAGAGACTTGGGTTTGTTGGGACTATTCTCCTTTCACAGAGGGCATGTGATAGACCATATCCTTGTACTTTTTTTGTGTAGCACACTACACTTTTTTCATAGGACTTTAATGAGGAAAAACGTATGCACTCAGGATGTAGAAGAAAATGGCTGACTCGGTTTAGTTAAGATCATCCTTATGCTACAGCACTCCCTCTGGACGGGGACATTAACTACAGGGTAGACATGAAAATAGCACATGCAATCTTTATCCTCTTGTTTATTTTTCGCAAGGATTATGGCATGAGGTCTTCCTACTTGTGTGTATTCAATATTAAAGTTTGTAAGCTTGCAAAATTTTATTGCCACAGATGCAGAAGCTGCCATGAGAAAAGTTGCGCTGAACCACAGCAGTAGTATAGTGCACATCTGCTGTTGAAAAAGCTCACTGTTGGCTTATTTCCCATTGGAGTAAAAATAGTATGCAAACTGCGTGCACATCCTCGGCACACTATGCAAAACCACCTTTCAATAGTGGCCTACTTACAGGTAGTTGACATACTGCCAGTGGTTGAAGTGGTGGCCTTCGGGGTGGCTGTTGAGGATGTCATAGTTGTAGACAATGGTGATGTTGCTATAGACATAAAATATCATAACAGTACTAGTAAGTATGACATGGGAAATGTGAAAGTTATCTGGGGGACCGGAGTCATAAAACCATTTTCATACATTCACACTCCCAAGGTCAAGACTATGTATCAGAGCGTTTCATCAGTTTTATTGGACTTTACATGTAATAAAACTAGGAACAAAAGAACAAGAGAAGAACATTTACAGCCCCAAGGTCAAGACTTTGTATCAGAGAGCTTCATCAGTTTTATTGGACTTTACATGGAATAAAACAAGGAACAAAAGAACAAGAAAAGCATTTGGGCATTCTAGTAACAAACACAATTTATGTACACCGTTCTCCCTGCTATGCTATTGTCTACATGCTCAATGTAGTTCTACTTACCAGTAGTTTTCGTAGTGCTAGTAGTCAAAGTGGTGATCATCGGGGTGGTTGCTGAGGAAGTCATAGTTGTCGACGATGTTACTATAGATATAAAATATCAGATGATTAGGGTTATGTTTACTGACTTGAAAAATGTAGAAGTGATTTTGGGGACCACTGCTGCCCAAAAATTGGTTATACATGCACAAGCCTAGGGTAGATACTATGGAAGAGTATATGTATTGTAGAACATTTTGTTAGATGTACTGGATTTTAGTCCAAAGCCTCAAGCACAAGGAGATCATTGATAAGTATGATGGAACAAAACAAATAAAAGAGATATGTAAGAAATAGAAGGTTTCTCACTTGAGCATGGAGAACAGTAGATTGGACGGACACAATAATTCAAAGCTTGATTTTTACAGGTACACGGACATGGTGTAGAAGATGTCATAGGCTCTGTAGTTGTGAAAGTCGGTACAGTGCTCATAGTAGTTGCTACAAACAAATGTATGATACCATAGTTAGAATTTATAAAAAATCTTCTACTTCGGATAATAAATCAAATTTTTACAAAACCAATTGTATGTCTGGTCTATAATACACAACACATATCCTCAAATCTTAAATTTTTTTGTATGCCATTTTGTGTCCACGATGCACTTTTTTTTGTCACTAGGAATTTTTCAGGGTGTGATATCCTATAGGCCTCCAAGAAGGAAATCCCATATGGACATGTGGCCAATTGCTTTCTCACCTTCCTGAAACCCAGTGGTGGCCACCAGGCTGGTTGTTGAGGAAGTCATAGTTGTAGACGATGTTGTGATATTCTGTTCATAAAATATCAGGACAGTAGGATTATTTTCAATGACGTGGGAAATGTGAAAGTGATCTTGGGGAACACAGTCATGCAACCATTATTTATACATTCACAGTCCCAAGGTGAAGATTATGGAGGAGTTTATGTATAATAGAGCATTTTATGAGTTGTATTGGATTTGAACTGGTATAAAATGTATGACCAAAGTTCAAGAGAAGGACTTGTGTATTCTGGTAACAAACATGCTAAAACCTTAACCATGCTATGTTATTGTGCACTATTCAGTGGCGTACTACTTACAGGTAGTCGTCGTAGTGTCAGTAGTCGGGGTGCTTGTTGAGGAAGTCATAGTTGTTGACGATGGAGATGATGCTGTAAACATAAAATATAAGGACAGTAGGATTATGTTCATTGACACGGAAAATATGAAAGTGATCTTGGGAATCGTAGTTGTAAATAAATTGGTTATTTATGCACAATACTAGGGCAGAGACTCTGGATGAGTTTATGTATGGTACAACATTTGGTCAGATGTACTGCATTTTAGTGCAGAGCCTCAAGCACAAGGAGAAAATTGATCATAATGATAGGATTAAGATAAACAGGGAAAACAGTTAAATATGATTAGAAATAGAAGGTTTCTCACTTGTACACGGAGTGCAGAAAATTGGGCGGACACAAAGATTCAAAACGTGATCGCCACAGGTACATGGACATGGTCTAGTAGATGATGTGGGATCTGTGGTTTTGGAAGTGGGCACAGTACTCATTGCAGTCACTAAATATGAAATGTATAATACCATAGTTAGAATGTAGCTAAGACCTTCTAGTTGGGATTATATGAAGAATTTTTACAAAACCAATTGTAGTTCTTTAGTACATGACACATATCCTTATTTCTTTCATTATGCCACTGTGTGTTCATTAATCACTGTTATGTCCATATGGGATAACCTTCCTGGAGGCCTATTGGGCATGTGGCTATTAGATCTTTAACCGTCCTGCAACCCCAAGTCTACTTATGTGAATTCCAAACCCCAACTTTGGCTCCTGGTGACAATAGGGTAACAGCACTGTTCAAAACGAACAGCAAGGTGGATGTTTCCTAAAGTCACAATACAGGGGGCTAATAATATCTTTTGTTTGCAGGACCTTCTGGCTTAGAGACTTGGGTTTGTTGGGACTATTCTCCTTTCACAGAGGGCATGTGATAGACCATATCCTTTTACTTTTTTTGTGTAGCACACTACACTTTTTTCATAGGACTTTAATGGGGAAAAACTAATGTACTCAGGATGTAGAAGAAAATGGCTGACTCGGTTTAGTTAAGATCATCCTTATGCTACAGCACTGCATCTCGACGGGGACATTTACTACAGGGTAGACATGAAAATAGCACATGCAATCTTTATCCTCTTGTTTATTTTTCGCAAGGATTATGGCATGAGGTCTTCCTACTTGTGTGTATTCAATATTAAAGTTTGCAAGCTTTGAAAATTTCATTGCCACAGATGCAGAAGCTGTCATGAGAAAAGTTGCGCTGAACCACAGCAGTAGTATAGTGCACATCTGCTGTTGAAAAAGCTCACTGTTGGCTTATTTCCCATTGGAGTGAAAATAGTATGCAAACTGCATGCACATCCTAGGCACACTATGCAAAACCACCTTTCAATAGTGGCCTACTTACAGGTAGTTGACATACTGCCAGTGGTTGAAGTGGTGGCCTTCGGGGTGGCTGTTGAGGATGTCATAGTTGTAGACAATGGTGATGTTGCTATAGACATAAAATATCATAACAGTAGTAGTAAGTATGACATGGGAAATGTGAAAGTTATCTGGGGGACCCGAGTCATAAAACCATTTTCATACATTCACACTCCCAAGGTCAAGACTATGTATCAGAGCGTTTCATCAGTTTTATTGGACTTTACATGTAATAAAACTAGGAACAAAAGAACAAGAGAAGAACATTTACAGCCCCAAGGTCAAGACTTTGTATCAGAGAGTTTCATCAGTTTTATTGGACTTTACATGGAATAAAACTAGGAACAAAAGAACAAGAAAAGCATTTGGGCATTCTAGTAACAAACACACTTTATGTACACCGTTCTCCGTGCTATGCTATTGTCTACATGCTCAATGTAGTTCTACTTACCAGTAGTTTTCGTAGTGCTAGTAGTCGAAGTGGTGATCATCGGGGTGGTTGCTGAGGAAGTCATAGTTGTCGACGATGTTACTATAGATATAAAATATCAGATGATTAGGGTTATGTTTACTGACTTGAAAAATGTAGAAGTGATTTTGGGGACCACTGCTGCCCAAAAATTGGTTATACATGCACAAGCCTAGGGTAGATATTATGGAAGAGTATATGTATTGTAGAACATTTTGTTAGATGTACTGGATTTTAGTGCAAAGCCTCAAGCACAAGGAGATCATTGATAAGTATGATGGAACAAAACAAATGAAAGAGATATGTAAGAAATAGAAGGTTTCTCACTTGAGCATGGAGAACAGTAGATTGGACGGATACAATAATTCAAAGCTTGATTTTTACAGGTACACGGACATGGTGTATAAGATGTCATAGGCTCTGTAGTTGTGAAAGTCGGTACAGTGCTCATAGTAGTTGCTACAAACAAATGTATGATACCATAGTTAAATCAAATTTTTACAAAACCAATTGTATGTCTGGTCTATAATACACAACACATATCCTCAAATCTTTAATTTTTTTGTATGCCATTTTGTGTTCACAATGCACTTTTTTTGTCACTAGGAATTTTTCAGGGTGTGATATCCTATAGGCCTCCAAGAAGGAAATCCCATATGGACATGTGGCCAATTGCTTTCTCACCTTCCTGCAACCCAGTGGTGGCCACCAGGCTGGTTGTTTAGGAAGTCATAGTTGTAGACAATGTTGTGATATTCTGTTCATAAAATATCAGGACAGTAGGATTATTTTCAATGACGTGGGAAATGTGAAAGTGATCTTGGGGAACACAGTCATGCAACCATTATTTATACATTCACAGTCCCAAGGTCAAGATTATGGAGGAGTTTATGTATCATAGAGCATTTTATGAGTTGTATTGGATTTGAAATGGAATAAAATGTATGACCAAAGTTCAAGAGAAGGACTTGTGTATTCTGGTAACAAACATGCTAAAACCTTAACCATGCTATGTTATTGTGCACTATTCAGTGGCGTACTACTTACAGGTAGTCGTCGTAGTGTCAGTAGTCGGGGTGCTTGTTGAGGAAGTCATAGTTGTTGACGATGGAGATGTTGCTGTAAACATAAAATATAAGGACAGTAGGATTATGTTCATTGACACGGAAAATATGAAAGTAATCTTGTGAACCATAGTTGTAAATAAATTGGTTATTTATGCACAATACTAGGGCAGAGACTCTGGATGAGTTTATGTATGGTACAACATTTGGTCAGATGTACTGCATTTTAGTGCAGAGCCTCAAGCACAAGGAGAAAATTGATCATAATGATAGGATTAAGATAAACAGGGAAAACAGTTAAATATGATTAGAAATAGAAGGTTTCTCACTTGTACACGGAGTGCAGAAAATTGCGCGGACACAAAGATTCAAAACGTGATCGCCACATGTACATGGACATGGTCTAGTAGATGATGTGTAGGGATGAGCGAACTCGAACTGTATAGTTCGGGTTCGTACCGAATTTTGGGGTGTCCGTGACACGGACCCGAACCCGGACATTTTCGTAAAAGTCCGGGTTCGGTGTTCGGCGCTTTCTTGGCGCTTTTGTGACGCTTTCTTGGCGCTTTTTGAAAGGCTGCAAAGCAGCCAATCAACAAGCGTCATACTACTTGCCCCAAGAGGCCGTCACAGCCATGCCTACTATTGGCATGGCTGTGATTGGCCAGAGCACCATGTGACCCAGCCTCTATTTAAGCTGGAGTCACATAGCACCGCCAGTCACTCTGCTCTGATTAGCGTAGGGAGAGGTTGCGGCTGCGACAGTAGGGCGAGATTAGGCAGATTAACTCCTCCAAAGCACTTGATTATTGATCGATCTGCAGCTGTGGGTCATTGAGCTGCTGATACTCAATTGCTCACTGTTTTTAGGCTGCCCAGACCGTTTGTCAGTCACTTTTTTCTGGGGTGATCGGTGGCCATTTTGTGTCTTGTGGTGCGCCAGCACAAGCTGCGACCAAGTGCATTTAACCCTCAATGGTGTGGTTGTTTTTTGGCTAAAACCTACATCAGGGTGAAGCTGTCACACCAAGTGCATTTAACCAGCAATAGTCTGTTTATTTTTTGGCCATATACTACATCAGGGGCAAGCTGCGCCCGTCACCAAGTGCATTTAACCCTCAGTAGTGTGGTTGGTCAAGCTGTCACACCAAGTGCATTTAACCAGCAATAGTCTGTTCATTTTTTGGCCATATACTACATCAGGGGCAAGCTGCGCCCGTCACCAAGTGCATTTAACCGTCAGTAGTGTGGTTGGTCAAGCTGTCACACCAAGTGCATTTAGCCAGCAATAGTCTGTTCATTTTTTGGCCATATACTACATCAGGGGCAAGCTGCGCCCGTCACCAAGTGCATTTAAACCTCAGTAGTGTGGTTGGTCAAGCTGTCACACCAAGTGCATTTAACCAGCAATAGTGTGGTCATTTTTTGGCCATATCCCAGTCTAATTCTGTCAGTAAATCCATACCGGTCACCCAGCGCCTAATTACTAGGCCTCAAATTTATATCCCGCTAAATCTGTCGTTACCGCTGTACTGTTGTGGCTTGGCAAGTTATTTAGTGTCCGTCAAAGCACATTTTTTGTTCTGGGTTGAAATACAATTCCCAATTTAGCAATTTCATAATTTACTGGTTTCTGCTGTATCAGAGCTATTTGAAATCTATCCCTAAAAGGGTATATAATATTCAAGGTGCACATAGGGTCATTCAGAATAACTTCACACACACGCTACTGTGCATTTCCAAGTCTAATTCTGTCAGTAAATCCATACCGGTCACCCAGCGCCTAAATACTAGGCCTCAAATTTATATCCCGCTAAATCTGTCGTTACCGCTGTACTGTTCTGGCTTGGCAAGTTATTTAGTGTCCGTCAAAGCACATTTTTTGTTCTGGGTTGAAATACAATTCCCAATTTAGCAATTTCAGAATTTAGTGGTTTCTGCTATATCAGAGCTATTTGAAATCTATCCCTAAAAGAGTATATAATATTCAAGGTGCACATAGGGTCATTCAGAATAACTTCACACACACGCTACTGTGCATTTCCAAGTCTAATTCTGTCAGTAAATCTATACCGGTCACCCAGCGCCTAAATACTAGGCCTCAAATTTATATTCAGCTGAATTTGAATACAATACATTGGGCCAAATAATATTTTTGTTGTTGTGGTGAACGATAACAATGAGGAAAACATCTAGTAAGGGACGCGGACGTGGACATGGTCGTGGTGGTGTTAGTGGACCCTCTGGTGCTGGGAGAGGACGTGGCCGTTCTGCCACATCCACACGTCCTAGTGTACCAACTACCTCAGGTACCAGTAGCCGCCAGAATTTACAGCGATATATGGTGGGGCCCAATGCCGTTCTAAGGATGGTAAGGCCTGAGCAGGTACAGGCATTAGTCAATTGGGTGGCCGACAGTGGATCCAGCACGTTCACATTATCTCCCACCCAGTCTTCTGCATAAAGCGCACAGATGGCGCCTGAAAACCAACCCCATCAGTCTGTCACATCACCCCCATGCATACCAGGGAAACTGTCTCAGCCTCAAGTTATGCAGCAGTCTCTTATGCTGTTTGAAGACTCCGCTGGCAGGGTTTCCCAAGGGCATCCACCTAGCCCTTCCCCAGCGGTGAAAGACATAGAATGCACTGACGCACAACCACTTATGTTTCCTGATGATGAGGACATGGGAATACCACCTCAGCATGTCTCTGATGATGACGAAACACAGGTGCCAACTGCTGCGTCTTTCTGCAGTGTGCAGACTGAACAGGAGGTCAGGGATCAAGACTGGGTGGAAGACGATGCAGGGGACGATGAGGTCCTAGACCCCACATGGAATGAAGGTCGTGCCACTGACTTTCACAGTTCGGAGGAAGAGGCAGTGGTGAGACCGAGCCAACAGCGTAGCAAAAGAGGGAGCAGTGGGCAAAAGCAGAACACCCGCTGCCAAGAGACTCCGCCTGCTACTGACCGCCGCCATCTTGGACCGAGCACCCCAAAGGCAGCTTCAAGGAGTTCCCTGGCATGGCACTTCTTCAAACAATGTGCTGACGACAAGACCCGAGTGGTTTGCACGCTGTGCCATCAGAGCCTGAAGCGAGGCATTAACGTTCTGAACCTTAGCACAACCTGCATGACCAGGCACCTGCATGCAAAGCATGAACTGCAGTGGAGTAAACACCTTAAAACCAAGGAAGTCACTCAGGCTCCCCCTGCTACCTCTTCTGCTGCTGCCGCCTCGGCCTCTTCTGCTGCTGCCGCCTCGGCCTCTTCTGCTGCTGCGCCTCGGCCTCTTCCTCCGCCTCTGGAGGAACGTTGGCACCTGCCGCCCAGCAAACAGGGGATGTACCACCAACACCTCCGACACCAAGCATCTCAACCATGTCACACGGCAGCGTTCAGCTCTCCATCTCACAAACATTTGAGAGAAAGCGTAAATTCCCACCTAGCCACCCTCGATCCCTGGCCCTGAATGCCAGCACTTCTAAACTACTGTCCTATGAAATGCTGTCATTTAGGCTGGTGGACACAGACAGCTTCAAACAGCTCATGTCGCTTGCTGTCCCACAGTATGTTGTTCCCAGCCGGCACTACTTCTCCAAGAGAGCCGTGCCTTCCCTGCACAACCAAGTATCCGATAAAATCAAGTGTGCACTGTGCAACGCCATCTGTGGCAAGGTCCACCTAACCACAGATACGTGGACCAGTAAGCACGGCCAGGGACGCTATATCTCCCTAACTGCACACTGGGTAAATGTAGTGGCAGCTGGGCCCCAGGCGGAGAGCTGTTTGGCGCACGTCCTTCCGCCGCCAAGGATCACAGGGCAACATTCTTTGCCTCCTGTTGCCACCTCCTCCTACTCGACTTCCTCCTCCTCTTCTTCCACCTGCTCATCTAGTCAGCCACACACCTTCACCACCAACTTCAGCACAGCCCGGGGTAAACGTCAGCAGGCCATTCTGAAACTCATATGTTTGGGGGACAGGCCCCACACCGCACAGGAGTTGTGGCGGGGTATAGAACAACAGACCGACGAGTGGTTGCTGCCGGTGAGCCTCAAGCCCGGCCTGGTGGTGTGTGATAATGGGCGAAATCTCGTTGCAGCTCTGGGACTAGCCAGTTTGACGCACATCCCTTGCTTGGCGCATGTGCTGAATTTGGTGGTGCAGAAGTTCATTCACAACTACCCCGACATGTCAGAGCTGCTGCATAAAGTGCGGGCCGTCTGTTCGCGCTTTCGGCGTTCACATCCTGCTGCTGCTCGCCTGTCTGCGCTACAGCGTAACTTCGGCCTTCCCGCTCACCGCCTCATATGCGACGTGCCCACCAGGTGGAACTCCACCTTGCACATGCTGGACAGACTGTGCGAGCAGCAGCAGGCCATAGTGGAGTTTCAGCTGCAGCACGCACGGGTCAGTCGCACTACAGAACATCACCACTTCACCACCAATGACTGGGCCTCCATGCGAGACCTGTGTGCCCTGTTGCGCTGTTTCGAGTACTCCACCAACATGGCCAGTGGCGATGACGCCGTTATCAGCGTTACAATACCACTTCTATGTCTCCTTGTGAAAACACTTAGGGCGATGATGGAAGAGGAGGTGGCCCAGGAGGAGGAGGAGGAGGAGGAGGAGGAGGAAGAGGGGTCATTTTTAGCACTTTCAGGCCAGTCTCTTCGAAGTGACTCAGAGGGAGGTTTTTGGCAACAGCAGAGGCCAGGTACAAATGTGGCTAGCCAGGGCCCACTACTGGAGGACGAGGAGGACGAGGATGAGGAGGAGGTGGAGGAGGATGAGGATGAAGCATGGTCACAGCGGGGTGGCACCCAACGCAGCTCGGGTCCATCACTGGTGCGTGGCTGGGGGGAAAGGCAGGACGATGACGATACGCCTCCCACAGAGGACAGCTTGTCCTTACCCCTGGGCAGCCTGGCACACATGAGCGACTACATGCTGCAGTGCCTGCGCAACGACAGCAGAGTTGCCCACATTTTAACGTGTGCGGACTACTGGGTTGCCACCCTGCTGGATCCATGCTACAAAGACAATGTGCCCACATTACTTCCTGCACTGGAGCGTGATAGGAAGATGCGCGAGTACAAGCGCACGTTGGTAGACGCGCTACTGAGAGAATTCCCAAATGTCACAGGGGAACAAGTGGAAGCCCAAGGCCAAGGCCGAGGAGGAGCAAGAGGTCGCCAAGGCAGCTGTGTCACGGCCAGCTCCTCTGAGGGCAGGGTTAGCATGGCAGAGATGTGGAAAAGTTTTGTCAACACGCCACAGCTAACTGCACCACCACCTGATACGCAACGTGTTAGCAGGAGGCAACATTTCACTAACATGGTGGAACAGTACGTGTGCACACCCCTCCACGTACTGACTGATGGTTCGGCCCCATTCAACTACTGGGTCTCTAAATTGTCCACGTGGCCAGAGCTAGCTTTTTATGCCTTGGAGGTGCTGGCCTGCCCGGCGGCCAGCGTTTTGTCTGAACGTGTATTCAGCACGGCAGGGGGTGTCATTACAGACAAACGCAGCCGCCTGTCTACAGCCAATGTGGACAAGCTGACGTTCATAAAAATGAACCAGGCATGGATCCCACAGGACCTGTCCGTCCCTTGTCCAGATTAGACATTAACTACCTCCCCTTAACCATATATTATTGTACTCCAGGGCACTTCCTCATTCAATCCTATTTGTATTTTAATTTTACCATTATATTGCGAGGCTACCCAAAGTTGAATGAACCTCTCCTCTGCCTGGGTGCTGGGCCTAAATATATGATAATGGACTGTTGCACAGGTGGCTGACGTGAAGCCTGATTGTCTGTTACGGGACCTCTCTCCTCTGCCTGGGTGCTGGGAAAAAAATATCTGACAATGGACTGTTGCATTGGTGGCTGACGTGAAGCCTGATTCTCTGCTATGATATGAAGACTGATTCTCTGCTGACATGAAGCCAGATTGTCTGTTACGGGACCTCTCTCCTCTGCCTGGGTGCTGGGCCTAAATTTATGAAAATGGACTCTTACAGTGGTGGGTGACGTGAAGCCTGATTCTCTGCTATGACATGAAGACTGATTCTCTGCTGACATGAAGCCAGATTCTCTGTTACGGGACCTCTCTCCTCTGCCTGGGTGCTCGGCCTAAATATATGCCAATGGACTGTTGCACTGGTGGCTGACGTGAAGCCTGATTCTCTGTTACGGGACCTCTCTCCTCTGCCTGGGTGCTGGGCCTAAATATCTGACAATGGACTGTTGCATTGGTGGCTGACGTGAAGCCTGATTCTCTGCTATGATATGAAGACTGATTCTCTGCTGACATGAAGCCAGATTGTTTGTTACGGGACCTCTCTCCTCTGCCTGGGTGCTGGGCCTAAATTTATGGAAATGGACTCTTACAGTGGTGGGTGACGTGAAGCCTGATTCTCTGCTATGATATGAAGACTGATTCTCTGCTGACATGAAGCCAGATTGTCTGTTACGGGACCTCTCTCCTCTGCCTGGGTGCTGGGCCTAAATTTATGACAATGGACTGTTGCAGTGGTGGCTGACGTGAAGCCTGATTCTCTGCTATGACATGAAGACTGATTCTCTGCTGACATGAAGCCAGATTGTCTGTTACGGGACCTCTCTCCTCTGCCTGAGTGCTGGGCCTAAATATCTGACAATGGACTGTTGCATTGGTGGCTGACGTGAAGCCTGATTCTCTGCTATGACATGCAGACTGATTCTCTGCTGACATGAAGCCAGATTGTCTGTTACGGGACCTCTCTCCTCTGCCTGGGTGCTGGGCCTAAATTTATGAAAATGGACTCTTACAGTGGTGGGTGACGTGAAGCCTGATTCTCTGCTATGATATGAAGACTGATTCTCTGCTGACATGAAGCCAGATTGTCTCTTACGGGACCTCTCTCCTCTGCCTGGGTGCTGGGCCTAAATTTATGTCAATGGACTGTTGCAGTGGTGGCTGACGTGAAGCCTGATTCTCTGCTATGACATGCAGACTGATTCTCTGCTGACATGAAGACAGATTCTCTGTTACGGGACCTCTCTCCTCTGCCTGGGTGCCGGGGCCTAAATATCTGAGAATGGACTGTTCCAGTGGTGGGTGACGTGAAGCCAGATTCTCTGCTATGGGACCTCTCTCCAATTGATTTTGGTTAATTTTTATTTATTTAATCTTTATTTTAATTCATTTCCCTATCCACATTTGTTTGCAGGGGATTTACCTACATGTTGCTGCCTTTTGCAGCCCTCTAGCCCTTTCCTGGGCTGTTTTACAGCCTTTTTAGTACCGAAAAGTTCGGGTCCCCATTGACTTTAATGGGGTTCGGGTTCGGGACGAAGTTCGGATCGGGTTCGGATCCCGAACCCGAACATTTCCGGGAAGTTTGGCCGAACTTCTCGAACCCGAACATCCAGGTGTTCGCTCAACTCTAATGATGTGTGATCTGTGGTTGCTAGAAGTGGGCACAGTACTCATTGCAGTCGCTAAATATGAAATGTATAATACCATAGTTAGAATGTAGCTAAGACCTTCTAGTTGGGATTATATGAAGAATTTTTACAAAACCAATTGTAGTTCTTTAGTACATGACACATATCCTTATTTCTTTCATTATGCCACTGTGTGTTCATTAATCACTGGTATGTCCATATGGGATAACCTTCCTGGAGGCCTATTGAGCATGTGGCTATTAGATCTTTAACCGTCCTGCAACCCCAAGTCTACTTATGTGAATTCCAAACCCCAACTTTGGCTCCTGGTGACAATAGGATAACAGCACTGTTCGAAACGAACAGCAAGGTGGATTTTTCCTAACGTCACAATACAGGAGGCTAATAATATCTTTTGTTTGCAGGACCTTCTGGCTTAGAGACTTGGGTTTGTTGGGACTATTCTCTTTTCACAGAGGGCATGTGATAGACCATATCCTTTTACTTTTTTTGTGTAGCACACTACACTTTTTTCATAGGACTTTAATGGGGAAAAACTAATGTACTCAGGATGTAGAAGAAAATGGCTGACTCGGTTTAGTTAAGATCATCCTTATGCTACAGCACTGCCTCTGGACGGGGACATTAACTACAGGGTAGACATGAAAATAGCACATGCAATCTTTATCCTCTTGTTTATTTTTCGCAAGGATTATGGCATGAGGTCTTCCTACTTGTGTGTATTCAATATTAAAGTTTGTAAGCTTTCAAAATTTAATTGCCACAGATGCAGAAGCTGTCATGAGAAAAGTTGCGCTGAACCACAGCAGTAGTATAGTGCACATCTGCTGTTGAAAAAGCTCACTGTTGGCTTATTTCCCATTAGAGTAAAAATAGTATGCAAACTGCATGCACATCCTAGGCACACTATGCAAAACCACCTTTCAATAGTGGCCTACTTACAGGTAGTTGACATACTGCCAGTGGTTGAAGTGGTGGCTTTCGGGGTGGCTGTTGAGTATGTCATAGTTGTAGACAATGGTGATGTTGCTATAGACATAAAATATCATAACAGTAGTAGTAAGTATGACATGGGAAATGTGAAAGTTATCTGGGGGACCTGAGTCATAAAACCATTTTCATACATTCACACTCCCAAGGTCAAGACTATGTATCAGAGCGTTTCATCAGTTTTATTGGACTTTACATGTAATAAAACTAGGAACAAAAGAACAAGAGAAGAACATTTACAGCCCCAAGGTCAAGACTTTGTATCAGAGAGTTTCATCAGTTTTATTGGACCTTACATGGAATAAAACTAGGAACAAAAGAACAAGAAAAGCATTTGGGCATTCTATTAACAAACACACTTTATGTACACCATTCTCCGTGCTATGCTATTGTCTACATGCTCAATGTAGTTCTACTTACCAGTAGTTTTCGTAGTGCTAGTAGTCGAAGTGGTGATCATCGGGGTGGTTGCTGAGGAAGTCATAGTTGTCGACGATGTTACTATAGATATAAAATATCAGATGATTAGGGTTATGTTTACTGACTTGAAAAATGTAGAAGTGATTTTGGGGACCACTGCTGCCCAAAAATTGGTTATACATGCACAAGCCTAGGGTAGATACTATGGAAGATTTTATGTATTGTAGAACATTTTGTTAGATGTACTGGATTTTAGTGCAAAGCCTCAAGCACAAGGAGATCATTGATAAGTATGATGGAACAAAACAAATGAAAGAGATATGTAAGAAATAGAAGGTTTCTCACTTGAGCAACAGTAGATTGGACGGACACAATAATTCAAAGCTTGATTTTTACAGGTACACGGACATGGTGTAGAAGATGTCATAGGCTCTGTAGTTGTGAAAGTCGGTACAGTGCTCATAGTAGTTGCTACAAACAAATGTATGATACCATAGTTAGAATTTATTAAAATTTCTACTTAGGATAATAAATCAAATTTTTACAAAACCAATTGTATGTCTGGTCTATAATACACAACACATATCCTCAAATCTTTAATTTTTTTGTATGCCATTTTGTGTCCACGATGCCCTTTTTTTGTCACTAGGAATTTTTCAGGGTGTGATATCCTATAGGCCTCCAAGAAGGAAATTCCATATGGACATGTGGCCAATTGCTTTCTCACCTTCCTGCAACCCAGTAGTGGCCACCAGGCTGGTTGTTGAGGAAGTCATAGTTGTAGACAATGTTGTGATATTCTGTTCATAAAATATCAGGACAGTAGGATTATTTCCAATGATGTGGGAAATGTGAAAGTGATCTTGGGGAACACAGTCATGCAACCATTATTTATACATTCACAGTCCCAAGGTCAAGATTATGTAGGAGTTTATGTATCATAGAGAATTTTATGAGTTGTTTTGGATTTGAAATGGAATAAAATGTATGACCAAAGTTCAAGAGAAGGACTTGTGTATTCTGGTAACAAACATGCTAAAACCTTAACCATGCTATGTTATTGTGCACTATTCAGTGGCGTACTACTTACAGGTAGTCGTCGTAGTGTCAGTAGTCGGGGTGCTTGTTGAGGAAGTCATAGTTGTTGACGATGGAGATGTTGCTGTAAACATAAAATATAAGGACAGTAGGATTATGTTCATTGACACGGAAAATATGAAAGTGATCTTGTGAATAGGGATGAGCGAACTCGAACTGTATAGTTTGGGTTCGTACCGAATTTTGGGGTGTCCGTGACACGGACCCGAACCCGGACATTTTCGTAAAAGTCCGGGTTCGGGTTC
This sequence comes from Bufo gargarizans, assembly GCF_014858855.1. Taxonomy (NCBI): domain Eukaryota; kingdom Metazoa; phylum Chordata; class Amphibia; order Anura; family Bufonidae; genus Bufo; species Bufo gargarizans. The sequence goes on along the minus strand of NC_058088.1, from coordinate 15,041,334 downwards.
GGTGTTCGTCGCTTTCTTGGCGCTTTTGTGACGCATTCTTGGCGCTTTTTGAAAGGCTGCAAAGCAGCCAATCAACAAGCGTCATACTACTTGCCCCAAGAGGCCATCACAGCCATGCCTACTATTGGCATGGCTGTGATTGGCCAGAGCACCATGTGACCCAGCCTCTATTTAAGCTGGAGTCACATAGCGCCGCCCGTCACTCTGCTCTGATTAGCGTAGGGAGAGGTTGCGGCTGCGACAGTAGGGCGAGATTAGGCAGATTAACTCCTCCAAAGGACTTGATTAACTGATCGATCTGCAGCTGTGGATCATTGAGCTGCTGATCCTCAATTGCTCGCTGTTTTTAGGCTGCCCAGACCGTTTGTCAGTCACATTTTTCTGGGGTGATCGGCGGCCATTTTGTGTCTTGTGGTGCGCCAGCACAAGCTGCGACCAAGTGCATTTAACCCTCAATGGTGTGGTTGTTTTTTGGCTAAAGCCTACATCAGGGTGAAGCTGTCACACCAAGTGCATTTAACCAGCAATAGTCTGTTTATTTTTTGGCCATATACTACATCAGGGGCAAGCTGCGCCTGTCACCAAGTGCATTTAACCCTCAATGGTGCGTTTGTTTTTTGGCTAAAGCCTACATCAGGGAGAAGCTGTCACACCAAGTGCATTTAACCAGCAATAGTCTGTTTATTTTTTGGCCATATACTACATCAGGGGCAAGCTGCGCCCGTCACCAAGTGCATTTAACCCTCAGTAGTGTGGTTGGTCAAGCTATCACACCAAGTGCATTTAACCAGCAATATTCTGTTTATTCTGTTTATCCTGTTTATCAGGGGCAAGCTGCGCCCGTCACCAAGTGCATTTAACCAGCAATAGTCTGTTTATTTTTTGGCCATATACTACATCAGGGGCAAGCTGCGCCCGTCACCAAGTGCATTTAACCCTCAGTAGTGTGGTTGGTCAAGCTGTGACACCAAGTGCATTTAACCAGCAATAGTCTGTTCATTTTTTGGCCATATACTACATCAGGGGCAAGCTGCGCCCGTCACCAAGTGCATTTAACCAGCAATAGTGTGGTTATTTTTTGGCCATATCCCAGTCTAATTCTGTCACTAAATCCATACCGGTCACCCAGCGCCTAAATACTAGGCCTCAAATTTATATCCCGCTAAATCTCTCGTTACCGCTGTCCTGTTGAGGCTGGGAAAGTTATTTAGTGTCCGTCAAAGCACATTTTTTGTTCTGGGTTGAAATACAATTCCCAATTTAGCAATTTCATAATTTAGTGGTTTCTGCTATATCAGAGCTATTTGAAATCTATCCCTAAAAGGGTATATAATATTCAAGGTGCACATAGGGTCATTCAGAATAACTTCACACACACACGCTACTGTGCATATCCCAGTCTAATTCTGTCACTAAATCCATACCGGTCACCCAGCGCCTAAAAAGTAGGCCTCAAATTTATATCCCGCTAAATCTGTCGTTACCGCTGTACTGTTGTTGCTGGGCAAGTTATTTAGTGTCCGTCAAAGCACATTTTTTTGTTCTGGGTTGAAATACAATTCCCAATTTAGCAATTTCATAATTTTGTGGTTTCTGCTGTATCAGAGCTATTTGAAATCTATCCCTAAAAGGGTAGATCATATTGAAGGTGCACATAGGGTCATTCAGAATAACTTCACACACCCGCTACTGTGCATTTCCAAGTCTAATTCTGTCACTAAACCCATACCTGTCACCCAGCGCCTAAATACTAGGCCTCAAATTTATATCCAGCTAAATTTGAATACAATACATTGGGCCAAATAATATTTTTGTTGTTGTGGTGAACGATAACAATGAGGAAAACATCTAGTAAGGGACGCGGACATGGTCGTGGTGGTGTTAGTGGACCCTCTGGTGCTGGGAGAGGACGTGGCCGTTCTGCCACATCCACACGTCCTAGTGTACCAACTACCTCAGGTCCCAGTAGCCGCCAGAATTTACAGCGATATATGGTGGGGCCCAATGCCGTTCTAAGGATGGTAAGGCCTGAGCAGGTACAGGCATTAGTCAATTGGGTGGCCGACAGTGGATCCAGCACGTTCACATTATCTCCCACCCAGTCTTCTGCAGAAAGCGCACAGATGGCGCCTGAAAACCAACCACATCAGTCTGTCACATCACCCCCATGCATACCAGGGAAACTGTCTCAGCCTCAAGTTATGCAGCAGTCTCTTATGCTGTTTGAAGACTCCGCTGGCAGGGTTTCCCAAGGGCATCCACCTAGCCCTTCCCCAGCGGTGAAAGACATAGAATGCACTGACGCACAACCACTTATGTTTCCTGATGATGAGGACATGGGAATACCACCTCAGCATGTCTCTGATGATGACGAAACACAGGTGCCAACTGCTGCGTCTCTCTGCAGTGTGCAGGCCGAACAGGAGGTCAGGGATCAAGACTGGGTGGAAGACGATGCAGGGGACGATGAGGTCCTAGACCCCACATGGAATGAAGGTCGTGCCACTGACTTTCACAGTTCGGAGGAAGAGGCAGTGGTGAGACCGAGCCAACAGCGTAGCAAAAGAGGGAGCAGTCGGCAAAAGCAGAACACCCGCCGCCAAGAGACTCCGCCTGCTACTGACCGCCGCCATCTGGGACCGAGCACCCCAAAGGCAGCTTCAAGGAGTTCCCTGGCATGGCACTTCTTCAAACAATGTGCTGACGACAAGACCCGAGTGGTTTGCACGCTGTGCCATCAGAGCCTGAAGCGAGGCATTAACGTTCTGAACCTGAGCACAACCTGCATGACCAGGCACCTGCATGCAAAGCATGAACTGCAGTGGAGTAAACACCTTAAAACCAAGGAAGTCACTCAGGCTCCCCCTGCTACCTCTTCTGCTGCTGCCGCCTCGGCCTCTTCTGCTGCTGCCGCCTCGGCCTCTTCCTCCGCCTCTGGAGGAACGTTGGCACCTGCCGCCCAGCAAACAGGGGATGCACCACCAACACCACCACCACCACCTCCGTCACCAAGCGTCTCAACCATGTCACACGCCAGCGTTCAGCTCTCCATCTCACAAACATTTGAGAGAAAGCGTAAATTCCCACCTAGCCACCCTCGATCCCTGGCCCTGAATGCCAGCATTTCTAAACTACTGGCCTATGAAATGCTGTCATTTAGGCTGGTGGACACAGACAGCTTCAAACAGCTCATGTCGCTTGCTGTCCCACAGTATGTTGTTCCCAGCCGCCACTACTTCTCCAAGAGAGCCGTGCCTTCCCTGCACAACCAAGTATCCGATAAAATCAAGTGTGCACTGCGCAACGCCATCTGTAGCAAGGTCCACCTAACCACAGATACGTGGACCAGTAAGCACGGCCAGGGACGCTATATCTCCCTAACTGCACACTGGGTAAATGTAGTGGCAGCTGGGCCCCAGGCGGAGAGCTGTTTGGCGCACGTCCTTCCGCCGCCAAGGATCGCAGGGCAACATTCTTTGCCTCCTGTTGCCACCTCCTCCTTCTCGGCTTCCTCCTCCTCTTTTTCCACCTGCTCATCCAGTCAGCCACACACCTTCACCACCAACTTCAGCACAGCCCGGGGTAAATTTCAGCAGGCCATTCTGAACCTCATATGTTTGGGGGACAGGCCCCACACCGCACAGGAGTTGTGGCGGGGTATAGAACAACAGACCGACGAGTGGTTGCCGCCGGTGAGCCTCAAGCCCGGCCTGGTGGTGTGTGATAATGGGCGAAATCTCGTTGCAGCTCTGGGACTAGCCAATTTGACGCACATCCCTTGCTTGGCGCATGTGCTGAATTTGGTGGTGCAGAAGTTCATTCACAACTACCCCGACATGTCAGAGCTGCTGCATAAAGTGCGGGCCGTCTGTTCGCGCTTCCGGCGTTCACATCCTGCTGCTGCTCGCCTGTCTGCGCTACAGCGTGACTTCGGCCTTCCCGCTCACCGCCTCATATGCGACGTGCCCACCAGGTGGAACTCCACCTTGCACATGCTGGACAGACTGTGCGAGCAGCAGCAGGCCATAGTGGAGTTTCAGCTGCAGCACGCACGGGTCAGTCGCACTACAGAACAGCACCACTTCACCACCAATGACTGGGCCTCCATGCGAGACCTGTGTGCCCTGTTGCGCTGTTTCGAGTACTCCACCAACATGGCCAGTGGCGATGACGCCGTTATCAGCGTTACAATACCACTTCTATGTCTCCTTGAGAAAACACTTAGGGCGATGATGCAAGAGGAGGTGGCCCAGGAGGAGGAGGAGGAGGAGGAAGAGGGGTCATTTTTAGCACTTTCAGGCCAGTCTCTTCGAAGTGACTCAGAGGGAGGTTTTTGGCAACAGCAGAGGCCAGGTACAAATGTGGCCAGACAGGGCCCACTACTGGAGGACGAGGAGGACGAGGATGAGGAGGAGGTGGAGGTGGATGAGGATGAAGCATGGTCACAGCGGGGTGGCACCCAACGCAGCTCGGGTCCATCACTGGTGCGTGGCTGGGGGGAAAGGCAGGACGATGACGATACGCCTCCCACAGAGGACAGCTTGTCCTTACCCCTGGGCAGCCTGGCACACATGAGCGACTACATGCTGTAGTGCCTGCGCAACGACAGCAGAGTTGCCCACATTTTAACCTGTGCGGACTACTGGGTTGCCACCCTGCTGGATCCACGCTACAAAGACAATGTGCCCACCTTACTTCCTGCACTGGAGCGTGATAGGAAGATGCGCGAGTACAAGCGCACGTTGGTAGACGCGCTACTGAGAGCATTCCCAAATGTCACAGGGGAACAAGTGGAAGCCCAAGGCCAAGGCAGAGGAGGAGCAAGAGGTCGCCAAGGCAGCTGTGTCAATGCCAGCTCCTTTGAGGGCAGGGTTAGCATGGCAGAGATGTGGAAAACTTTTGTCAACACGCCACAGCTAACTGCACCACCACCTGATACGCAACGTGTTAGCAGGAGGCAACATTTCACTAACATGGTGGAACAGTACATGTGCACACCCCTCCACGTACTGACTGATGGTTCGGCCCCATTCAACTTCTGGGTCTCTAAATTGTCCACGTGGCCAGAGCTAGCCTTTTATGCCTTGGAGGTGCTGGCCTGCCCGGCGGCCAGCGTTTTGTCTGAACGTGTATTCAGCACGGCAGGGGGCGTCATTACAGACAAACGCAGCCGCCTGTCTACAGCCAATGTAAACAAGCTGACGTTCATAAAAATGAACCAGGCATGGATCCCACAGGATCTGTCCGTCCCTTGTCCAGATTAGACATTAACTACCTCCCCTTAACCATATATTATTGGACTCCAGGGCACTTCCTCATTCAATCCTATTTTTATTTTCATTTTACCATTATATTGCGAGGCTACCCAAAGTTGAATGAACCTCTCCTCTGTCTGGGTGCCGGGGCCTAAATATATGCCAATGGACTGTTCCAATGTTAGGTGACGTGAAGCCTGATTCTCTGCTATGACATGCAGACTGATTCTCTGCTGACATGAAGCCAGATTGTCTGTTACGGGACCTCTCTCCTCTGCCTGGGTGCTGGGCCTAAATTTATGAAAATGGACTCTTACAGTGGTGGGTGACGTGAAGCCTGATTCTCTGCTATGATATGAAGACTGATTCTCTGCTGACATGAAGCCAGATTGTCTGTTACGGGACCTCTCTCCTCTGCCTGGGTGCTGGGCCTAAATATATGCCAATGGACTGTTGCAGTGGTGGCTGACGTTAAGCCTGATTCTCTGCTATGACATGCAGACTAATTCTCTGCTGACATGAAGCCAGATTGTCTGTTACGGGACCTCTCTCCTCTGCCTGTGTGCTGGGCCTAAATATATGCCAATGGACTGTTGCAGTGGTGGCTGACGTGAAGCCTCATTCTCTGCTATGACATGCAGACTAATTCTCTGCTGACATGAAGCCAGATTGTCTGTTACGGGACCTCTCTCCTCTGCCTGTGTGCTGGGCCTAAATATATGCCAATGGACTGTTGCAGTGGTGGCTGACGTGAAGCCTGATTCTCTGCTATGACATGCAGACTGATTCTCTGCTGACATGAAGCCAGATTGTCTGTTACGGGACCTCTCTCCTCTGCCTGTGTGCTGGGCCTAAATATATGCCAATGGACTGTTGCAGTGGTGGCTGACGTGAAGCCTCATTCTCTGCTATGATATGAAGACTGATTCTCTGCTGACATGAAGCCAGATTGTCTGTTACGGGACCTCTCTCCTCTGCCTGGGTGCTGGGCCTAAATTTATGAAAATGGACTCTTACAGTGGTGGGTGACGTGAAGCCTGATTCTCTGCTATGATATGAAGACTGATTCTCTGCTGACATGAAGCCAGATTGTCTGTTACGGGACCTCTCTCCTCTGCCTGGGTGCTGGGCCTAAATTTATGAAAATGGACTCTTACAGTGGTGGCTGACGTGAAGCCTCATTCTCTGCTATGATATGAAGACTGATTCTCTGCTGACATGAAGCCAGATTGTCTGTTACGGGACCTCTCTCCTCTGCCTGGGTGCTGGGCCTAAATATATGCCAATGGACTGTTGCTGTGGTGGCTGACGTGAAGCCTCATTCTCTGCTATGACATGCAGACTAATTCTCTGCTGACATGAAGCCAGATTGTCTGTTACGGGACCTCTCTCCTCTGCCTGGGTGCTGGGCCTAAAATTATGAAAATGGACTCTTACAGTGGTGGGTGACGTGAAGCCTGATTCTCTGCTATGATATGAAGACTGATTCTCTGCTGACATGAAGCCAGATTGTCTGTTACGGGACCTCTCTCCTCTGCCTGGGTGCTGGGCCTAAATTTATGAAAATGGACTCTTACAGTGGTGGGTGACGTGAAGCCTGATTCTCTGCTATGATATGAAGACTGATTCTCTGCTGACATGAAGCCAGATTGTCTGTTACGGGACCTCTCTCCTCTGCCTGGGTGCTGGGCCTAAATATATGCCAATGGACTGTTGCAGTGGTGGCTGACGTGAAGCCTCATTCTCTGTTATGACATGCAGACTAATTCTCTGCTGACATGAAGCCAGATTGTCTGTTACGGGACCTCTCTCCTCTGCCTGTGTGCTGGGCCTAAATATATGCCAATGGACTGTTGCAGTGGTGGCTGACGTGAAGCCTCATTCTCTGCTATGACATGCAGACTAATTCTCTGCTGACATGAAGCCAGATTGTCTGTTACGGGACCTCTCTCCTCTGCCTGGGTGCTGGGCCTAAATATATGCCAATGGACTGTTGCAGTGGTGGCTGACGTGAAGCCTGATTCTCTGCTATGACATGAAGACTGATTCTCTGCTGACATGAAGCCAGATTGTCTGTTACGGGACCTCTCTCCTCTGCCTGTGTGCTGGGCCTAAATATATGCCAATGGACTGTTGCAGTGGTGGCTGACGTGAAGCCTCATTCTCTGCTATGACATGCAGACTAATTCTCTGCTGACATGAAGCCAGATTCTCTGTTACGGGACCTCTCTCCTCTGCCTGGGTTCCGGGGCCTAAATATCTGAGAATGGACTGTTCCAGTGGTGGGTGACGGGAAGCCAGATTCTCTGCTATGGGACCTCTCTCCAATTGATTTTGGTTAATTTTTATTTATTTAATTTTTATTTTTATTCATTTCCCTATCCACATTTGTTTGCAGGGGATTTACCTACATGTTGCTGCCTTTTGCAGCCCTCTAGCCCTTTCCTGGGCTGTTTTACAGCCTTTTTAGTGCCGAAAAGTTCGGGTCCCCATTGACTTCAATGGGGTTCGGGTTCGGGACGAAGTTCGGATCGGGTTCGGATCCCGAACCCGAACATTTCCGGGAAGTTCGGCCGAACTTCTCGAACCCGAACATCCAGGTGTTCGCTCAACTCTACTTGTGAACCATAGTTGTAAATAAATTGGTTATTTATGCACAATACTAGGGCAGAGACTCTGGATGAGTTTATGTATGGTACAACATTTGGTCAGATGTACTGCATTTTAGTGCAGAGCCTCAAGCACAAGGAGAAAATTGATCATAATGATAGGATTAAGATAAACAGGGAAAACAGTTAAATATGATTAGAAATAGAAGGTTTCTCACTTGTACACGGAGTGCAGAAAATTGGGCGGACACAAAGATTCAAAACGTGATCGCCACAGGTACATGGACATGGTCTAGTAGATGATGTGGGATCTGTGGTTGTGGAAGTGGGCACAGTACTCATTGCAGTCACTAAATATGAAATGTATAATACCATAGTTAGAATGTAGCTAAGACCTTCTAGTTGGGATTATATGAAGAATTTTTACAAAACCAATTGTAGTTCTTTAGTACATGACACATATCCTTATTTCTTTCATTATGCCACTGTGTGTTCATTAATCACTGTTATGTCCATATGGGATAACCTTCCTGGAGGCCTATTGAGCATGTGGCTATTAGATCTTTAACCGTCCTGCAACCCCAAGTCTACTTATGTGAATTCCAAACCCCAACTTTGGCTCCTGGTGACAATAGGGTAACAGCACTGTTCGAAACGAACAGCAAGGTGGATTTTTCCTAACGTCACAATACAGGAGGCTAATAATATCTTTTGTTTGCAGGACCTTCTGGCTTAGAGACTTGGGTTTGTTGGGACTATTCTCCTTTCACAGAGGGCATGTGATAGACCATATCCTTGTACTTTTTTTGTGTAGCACACTACACTTTTTTCATAGGACTTTAATGGGGAAAAACTAATGTACTCAGGATGTAGAAGAAAATGGCTGACTCGGTTTAGTTAAGATCATCCTTATGCTACAGCACTGCCTCTGGACGGGGACATTTACTACAGGGTAGACATGAAAATAGCACATGCAATCTTTATCCTCTTGTTTATTTTTCGCAAGAATTATGGCATGAGGTCTTCCTACTTGTGTGTATTCAATATTAAAGTTTGTAAGCTTTCAAAATTTCATTGCCACAGATGCAGAAGCTGTCATGAGAAAAGTTGCGCTGAACCACAGCAGTAGTATAGTGCACATCTCCTGTTGAAAAAGCTCACTGTTGGCTTATTTCCCATTGGAGTGAAAATAGTATGCAAACTGCATGCACATCCTAGGCACACTATGCAAAACCACCTTTCAATAGTGGCCTACTTACAGGTAGTTGACATACTGCCAGTGGTTGAAGTGGTGGCCTTCGGGGTGGCTGTTGAGGATGTCATAGTTGTAGACAATGGTGATGTTGCTATAGACATAAAATATCATAACAGTAGTAGTAAGTATGACATGGGAAATGGAAAAGTTATCTGGGGGACACGAGTCATAAAACCATTTTCATACATTCACACTCCCAAGGTCAAGACTACGTATCAGAGCGTTTCATCAGTTTTATTGGACTTTACATGTAATAAAACTAGGAACAAAAGAACAAGAGAAGAACATTTACAGCCCCAAGGTCAAGACTTTGTATCAGAGAGTTTCATCAGTTTTATTGGACTTTACATGGAATAAAACTAGGAACAAAAGAACAAGAAAAGCATTTGGGCATTCTAGTAACAAACACACTTTATGTACACCATTCTCCCTGCTATGCTATTGTCTACATGCTCAATGTAGTTCTACTTACCAGTAGTTTTCGTAGTGCTAGTAGTCGAAGTGGTGATCATCGGGGTGGTTGCTGAGGAAGTCATAGTTGTCGACGATGTCACTATAAATATAAAATATCAGATGATTAGGGTTATGTTTACTGACTTGAAAAAAGTAGAAGTGATTTTGGGGACCACTGCATTCCCAAAAATTGGTTATTCATGCACAAGCCTAGGGTAGATACTATGGAAGAGTTTATGTATTGTAGAACATTTTGTTAGATGCATTGGATTTTTGTGCAATGCCTCAAGCAAAAGGAGATCATTGATTAGTATAATTGAATAAAAAAATAAATGAAAGGGATAGGTAAGAAATAGAAGGTTTCTCACTTGAGCATGGAGAACAATAGATTGGACGGACACAATAATTCAAAGCTTGATTTTTGCATGTACACGGACATGGTGTAGAAGATGTAATGGTCTCTGTAGTTGTGAAAGTTGGTACAGTGCTCATAGTAGTTGCTACAAACAAATGTATAATACCATAGTTAGAATTTATTAAAAATCTTCTACTTGGGATAATAAATCGAATTTTTACAAAACCAATTGTATGTCTGGTCTACAATACACGACACATATCCTCAAATCTTGAATTTTTTTGTATGCCATTTTGTGTCCATAATGTACTTTTTTTGTCACTAGGAATTTTTCAGGGTGTGATATCCTATAGGCCTCCAAGAAGGAAATCCCATATGGACATGTGGCCAATTGGTTTCTCACCTTCCTGCAACCCAGTGTTGGCCACCAGGCTGGTTGTTTAGGAAGTCATAGTTGTAGACGATGTTGTGATACTCTGTTCATAAAATATCAGGACAGTAGGATTATTTTCAATGATGTGGGAAATGTGAAAGTGATCTTGGGGAACACAGTCATGCAACCATTATTTATACATTCACAGTCCCAAGGTCAAGATTATGGAGGAGTTTATGTATCATAGAGCATTTCATGAGTTGTATTGGATTTTAAATGGAATAAAATTTAGGACCAAAGTTCAAGAGAAGGACTTGTGTATTCTGGTAACAAACATGCTAAAACCTTAACCATGCTATGTTATTGTGCACTATTCAGTGGCGTACTACTTACAGGTAGTCGTCGTAGTGTCAGTAGTCGGGGTGCTTGTTGAGGAAGTCATAGTTGTTGACGATGGAGATGTTGCTGTAAACATAAAATATAAGGACAGAAGGATTATGTTCATTGACAAGGGAAATATAAAAGTGATCTTGTGGACCATAGTCGTAAATAAATTTGTTATTTTTGCACAATACTAGGGCAGAGACTCTGGATGAGTTTATGTATGGTACAACATTTAGTCAGATGTACTGCATTTTAGTGCAGAGCCTCAAGCAAAAATTTGAAAATTGATCATAATGATAGGACTAAGACAAAAAGGGAAAACAGGGAAATATGATTAGAAATAGAAGGTTTCTCACTTGAACACGGAGTGCAGAAGATTGGGCGGACACAAAGATTCAAAACGTGATCGCCACAGGTACATGGACATGGTCTAGTAGATGATGTGGGATCTGTGGTTGTGAAAGTGGGCACAGTACTCATTACATGTAATAAAACTAGGAACAAAAGAACAAGAGAAGAACATTTACAGCCCCAAGGTCAAGACTTTGTATCAGAGAGTTTCACCTTTTTTTTTTGGACTTTACATGGAATAAAACTAGGAACAAAAGAACAAGAAAAGCATTTGGGCATTCTAGTAACAAACACACTTTATGTACACCATTCTCCGTGCTATGCTATTGTCTACATGCTCAATGTAGTTCTACTTACCAGTAGTTTTCGTAGTGCTAGTAGTCGAAGTGGTGATCATCGGGGTGGTTGCTGAGGAAGTGATAGTTGTCGACGATGTTACTATAGATATAAAATATCAGATAATTATGGTTATGTTTACTGACTTGAAAAATGTAGAAGTGATTTTAGGGACCACTGCTGCCCAAAAATTTGTTATACATGCACAAGACTAGGGTAGATACTATGGAAGAGTTTATGCATTGTAGAACATTTTGTTAGATGTACTGGATTTTAGTGCAAAGCCTCAAGCACAAGGAGATCATTGATTAGTATGATGGAATAAAAAAAAAAATGAAAGGGATAGGTAAGAAATAGAAGGTTTCTCACTTGAGCATGGAGAACAGTAGATTGGACGGACACAATAATTCAAAGCTTGATCTTTACAGGTACACGGACATGGTGTAGAAGATGTCATGGGCTCTGTAGTTTTGAATGTTGGTACAGTGCTTATAGTAGTTGCTACAAACAAATGTATAATACCATAGTTAAAATTCATAAAAAATCTTCTACTTGCGATAATAAATCGAATTTTTACAAAACCAATAGTATGTCTGGTCTATAATACACAAACATATTCTTAAATCTTTAATTTTTTTGTATGCCATTTTGTGTTGACGATGCACTTTTTTTGTCACTAGGAATTTGTCAGGGTGTGATGTCCATATGGGATTTTCTTCTTGGAGGCCTATAGGATATGTGGCCAATTGGTTTCTCACCTTCCTGCAACCCAGTGGTGGCCACCAGGCTGGTTGTTGAGGAAGTCATAGTTGTAGACGATGTTGTGATATTCTGTTCATAAAATATCAGGACAGTAGAATTAATTTCAATGACGTGGGAAATGTGAAGGTGATCTTGGGGAACACAGTCATGCAACCATTAGTTATACATTCACAGTCCCACGGTCAAGACTATGGAGGATTTTATGTATTATAGAGCATGTTATGAGTTGTATTGGATTTTAAATGGAATACAATTTAGGACCAAAGTTTAAGAGGAGGACTTGAGTATTCTGGTAACGAACATGCTAAAACCTTAACCATGCTATGTTATTGTACACTATTCAGTGGCGTACTACTTACAGGTAGTTGTCATAATGTCTTTAGTCGGGGTGGTTGTTGAGGAAGTCATAGTTGTTGACGATGGAGATGTTGCTGTAAACAAAAAATATAAGGACAGTAGGATTATGTTTATTGACAAGGGAAATATGAAAGTGATCTTGGGGAGCACATTCATACAGCCATTTTTATATTTGCACAACCGTAGTGTTAAGACTAGGGGAGAGTTTATGTATTGTAGAAGACGTCAGATATAAAGGATATTACTGCAAAGTCTCAAGCACAAGGAGATCATTTATCATATTAATGGGACTAAAATAATCACAGGGAAACAATATAAGAAATTGAAGTTTTCTCATTTGAACATGGAGTACAGAAGATTGGGTGGACACATAGAAACTGTTTGTTTACCTGTCCACAGCTAGCCTCATTTTTATTTTAAATATTGAACCTAGTTAATATTTTTTCCTCAAATCTACACCTTTGAAAAATAGATAGTTGTTGATGAGTCCCTGTTGTGTGAATCTGTGACCGGATGCACATAAATATTCTTGATTTATGAGTAGGGTTGAGCGAATCCAAACTGTAAAGTTCGGGTTCGTTCCTTTTTCCCATAGACTTCTATTAGGACGGAGCAAAGCAAAATGCCTTTTAAAGGCTTCCGTTTTGCATTCCATCCTATGGATTCCGTTATTTTCCTTTATAACCATGTTATAACGGAAAGCCATACCGAAATCCCTAACGCTAGTGTGAACCCACCCTTATTGGAAAAAGTAGTGGCTTATTCTAAAATTCTCCCTTTTTAGGAAGAGCTGCAGTCTGTATGTGAAACCACAATGACAAGGAAGAGGATGTACAGCTGTGTAGGTGTAATAGTTGTAGCAGCAGTAGTTGTACCAGTAGTAGTCTAACAGACAAGGCAGAAGACGTGTGGATGTGTAGGGGTAGTAGTAGTGGCAGTAGGGGATGTAGAAGCTGATGTGATTTCAGCAGCAGCAGCAATATTGTAGGGAACATGATGAACAAACAGGAGCAGGGGCATGATTGGGTCAGTGATAAATAGCCACTGTGAGCAAAAGTAGAAGACAGCGGCTTTCGCAGTAGTGCTATGGCCTTCTTGCAGCTTTTTCCAGGCCATGTAACATCATGTTTATCAGTCATATGGGGAGCAGCTCAGCTTCATTGCAGTGAAAGGGACTGAGATTTGATACCAAGCACAGCAGCTAAACAATAAAAGAGATGTGAATGGTGAGATGAGAGAAGGCTGCTGAACTATTGAAAGCACCAGTGCCTACCCAAACAGCTTATAAGTGGGGGTTCTGGGTGTTGGACCCCCACCAGTCAATCTATCCAGCGGATACGGTAGGTCATCCGTATAAAATTCCCAGAAAACCCTTTAAAGGATGTGGTAAGGTGAACAGAAAAGTGTATGGTAGAGTCCTGGAAGGGGTGTATATCCCACCCAGCTTCCTTAACTGGGTGAGGTTAATAAAATCCAGAAGGTTAAAATAGTCTCATCAATGTGTAGGTTGCTGAAACAGTTTTGTAAGGTTTATTGGCTGGATTTTATTGGACTGGGAGAAGGTAGGATTGGTAGAGGGATCTCCCCAGTCCACCCCATTCCGGGACAGGTTTTCCCCTAGCCTGAGAGATCCCCAGCTGAAGCCAGCTGGGATCGTCAAGGGGAAATAAAGCATAGTCCAGGCTGTCAGTCTGGGAGAGTGAGGCCTGGAGAAAGTCTGGGAAGCTGGCTGCGCTGCTGGCTAGAGAAGCTGAGTTCTCTGTGTGAACTGTGTTCAATAGGTGAGTTAGGAACTTCACTGCATTAGCCAGAGCCCAGACGGGCAGGTGTTTATTTTGGTTTATGTTTTGTGGTGCTGGACCTTCAGCTTACCCAGTTAATAATAACTGGGGTTGCCTGTATTGCCGGAGTGTGATAAATAAAGCAACATTTGGACTTTAACCCTGAAGTCTGCAAGAGAATCTGTCATCGCCGCCCTACCTGAGAGTGTACCCCCTTTTAATTGATGTCGGATGCGGGCAGGCGTAGCTGCTGAAAAAAGCAGCAGTCTGTTGCTAAGGGCAACGGCGTGACAGCTGATGATTTAATGTCCTGGGTGAAAGCTGCTGCAGCTTTGCAAATTTCACCAAATACCATGGAGGAAATGATGAAGATGTTTTTACTGGCCAATCTGTAGGAAAGAAAACGACATGCTGAGGATAAAAAGAGACACGAGGAAGCCTTACGTGTCCAGCAGCAGGCTGAGGTGGAGGCCCAGGCCCAGCAGCAGGAAACCAATAATTTACTGGTGGAGCAGATTGCTGTATTGAGAGAGACTGTAGTAGCCCCAACCCCGCGTGTGGAGGTAAGCCCCCCAGAGACTTTTAATGTGAGGAGGGCTGTGCAGTGGGCCTTACAAAAACTGACACTTGATGATCATATCAAGGCCTACCTGACCGTATTTGAGCGGGTGGCCGAAAGAGAAAGGCTGCTGGTAGCAGAGTGGGCAGTGGTCCTTGCGCCATTTTTGTCCGGCGAACCACAAAAGGCCTACTATGACCTCAGGGAGCAGGATGTCCGGGACTATGTCAATAAAAAAATGGAGATCCTGGCTCGTTTGGGCGCTACACCAGCGGTTTGTGCCCGGAGGGTCCACACGTGGAGCTACACCATGGACAAGCCTGCCCGATCCCAGATGTTTGACCTCCTCCATCTTGTACGGAAGTGGCTGGAACCTGAGACTTCTACACCAGACCAGATTGTGGAGAAAGTAATGGTGGATCACTACTTCAGAGCCCTCCCAGCGGAGCTGCAATGGTGGGTCGGACATGGAGACCCCAAAACTGCGGATCAGCTCGTAAACCAGGTGGAAAGGTTCCTGTCAACTGAGGTCTACCTGCGTGATGTCCCTACCGCACCAACACCCTCCAGAGTGCTCGACCCGTGTCCTCTGTGGGTAAGAGATTTCCGGCTGTTGGGTGTAAGAGGGAATAAGGCTCTAGAGGTTGGGCATAGGCATAAGGCTGAGTCTCCCGGGCAGTTTGGACCCGGAGAGGTCTTCTCACCTAGGAGACCCGGGGCGCCCCAGTGATGGAGGTGCCGTAAGTGGGGACACATTGCTGCCTATTGCCCTCTGACCTCAGAGCCCATGGAGTGTGCCGGGAGCCGAAGACAGTCAGTGTATGTGGTGCCAGTGTGTGCGGCCTCCCCAGGACTAGAGACTAAGCCACAGATGTGTACCCTGGTGATAAATAACTGCTCCGTCAGGGCTCTGTTGGACTCCGGTAGTCTGGTCACCTTAGTACATGCCAGCTTCATGGCTGGCAATTATGTGCCGGAAAAAAGAGTAAATGTGTTGTGCATCCATGGGGATGCAAAATCCTACCCGGTGACTTGCGTTAAGGTTGAGACACCGGCTGGGACTTTATTCTATGAAGTTGGGGTCACCAAAAGACTTATGCATGATATGATATTGGGCCGGGACTTCCCCTTGTTTTGGAAGTTGTGGGAGAGGAGAAACACTCCTGCAGAATCTGTGCCTTCTCCTTTAAATAATTATTGCTATGAGTGGCCTATTGAATCCAATAGTTTAAAGGAAAATAGCATTGAAGACAATGGTGCCAATAAGGTGCAAAATGAAGATGTCATGTTAACTGAAATGTCTGATGAAAATGTGGGGTTATGTGATGTACCTGATAATGACACTGTGATAGATGGTGTACCACAGGTACCAGAAGCTGACCAAAAATTTCCGCATTTTGCCATGAATGGAAACCTGTTGCATCGAGTTAATAAATGCAACAATGAAATTGTGGAGCAGCTTCTGGTGCCAAAACCCTATAGACGTATGGTACTCAATCTCGCACATAACCACGTACTTGGGGGTCATTTGGGTGTTAGCAAAACACAGGAGAGGGTACTACAAAGATTTTTCTGGCCTGGAGTATACAAGGAAGTGGAAATATACTGCCCCACCTGCCAGATAAGTGCCCCGACCTCACATTTCCGGAGTCCCTTGGTGCCTCTTCCCATCATTGAGGTACCTTTTGAAAGAATTGCCATGGACTTGGTGGGTCCCTTTTATAAGTCAGCTAGGGGATACCAGTATATCTTGGTTGTGTTGGACTATGCCACACGATACCTGGAAACGGTACCCTTGCGAAACATGGCGTCCAAAAATATTGCTTGGGAATTATTTTTCATGTTCTCCCGCACGGGGATCCCTAAAGAAATTCTCACAGACCAGGGTACCCCCTTTATGTTGAAGGTCATGAAAGAGTTGTGCAAGTTGTTCAAAATCACCCAGATACGTACCTCGGTGTACCACCCACAGACAGATGGGTTGGTCGAGAGGTTTAACAAGACGCTGAAACAGATGTTAAAAAAAGTGGTCGAAAAGGATGGTCGGGACTGGGACTGCCTCCTAACCTACCTTATGTTCTCTGTTAGGGAGGTGCCTCAGGCTTCTATAGGGTTCTCACCATTTGAGTTACTATGTGGCCGTCACCCAAGGGGTTTACTCGATGTAGCTAAAGAAACCTGGGAGACTGAGGCTACTCCCTATAAGAGCATCATTGAACATGTGGCTGATATGCAAGACAGGATAGCGACAGTGTTGCCCATTTTTAAAGAACATCTGCAAAGAGCTCAGGAGTCTCAAAGCAGAATTTATAACAGGTCTGCCAAGGTAAGGGACTTGAATCCCGGAGACAGGGTCCTGATTCTAGTTCCCACTGTAGAAAGTAAGTTTCTGGCAAAATGGCAGGGTCCCTACGAGGTTGTGGAAAAAGTGGGCGAGGTGAACTATAAGGTGCACCAACCAGGAAGTAGAAGACCCTACCAGATTTACCATGTAAATCTGATCAAGCCATGGAAAGATCGGGAGTCATTGGTGGCCGCACAGACCATGAGTAAGGAGGTGTCACCACCAATTCCTCCGGTAAAAATTTGTGAGGCACTGTCAGTACCTCAGAAACAAGAAGTAAAGGAGTTTCTGCAGAAAAATAGAGAAAGATTTTCAGACCTACCAGGCTGTACCCACCTGATAAAACATTCCATGAGAACTGAGCCCCACAGTAAGGTGAATCTAAAGCCCTACAGGATACCAGAAGCACGCAGAAAAGCGGTATCCTCTGAGGTCAGGCGCATGCTTGAGTTAGGGGTCATTGAGGAATCTACCAGTGAGTGGTCAAGCCCTATTGTCTTAATCCCGAAGCCTAATGGGACTTGGAGATTTTGTAATGATTTCCGGAAGCTAAATGAGGTGTCAAAATTCGATGCGTACCCCATGCCCAGAGTAGATTAACTAATTGAGAAGCTTGGGTAAGCAAGGTACATCACGACCCTTGACCTTACAAAAGGGTATTGGCAGATACCATTTTCAGATGATGCAAAAGAAAATACGGCATTCTCCACTCCAGAGGGGCTGTTCCAGTACACAGTGATGCTGTTCGGGTTACATGGAGCCCCTGCTACATTTGAGAGGTTGATGGACCTGATTTTGAAGCCACATCGTGACTATGCGGCCGCTTACCTTGATGATGTGGTAATTTTTTCATCTGATTGGAGAAGTCATCTCTGGAAGGTACAGGCCGTTATAGACTCCATTAGTGATGCTGGTCTAACCATAAACCCTGAGAAGTGTGCAGTGGGTCTGGAGGAAACAAAATATCTGGGCTACATTATTGGTAAAGGGCTAGTTAAACCCCAAATCAATAAAGTAGAGGCGATACAAGACTGGCCTAGGCCCTTAACGAAGAAACAAGTCAGGGCCTTCCTTGGCATAACAGGGTACTACCGCCGGTTCGTACCAAATTTTGCCTCAATGGCAGCACCATTGACTAAATTAACAAAAGGCCCTAAGTCAGTAATGGTGAAGTGGACCCTAGAGGCAGAAAAGGCCTTTCAAAGCCTAAAGTCCGCTCTCTGTCAACAGCCAGTGCTCATTTCCCCGGATTTCAGAAAAGAGTTTCTGGTCCAGACTGATGCATCTGAGACAGGCTTGGGAGCGGTCCTGTCACAAATGATAAATGGGGAGGAGCACCCAGTGATGTACCTAAGTAGGAAGTTGACCTTGGCAGAAAAAAATGATGCCATAGTAGAACGGAAGTGTCTGGCCATTAAATGGGCTCTGGAGTCACTTAAATATTACCTACTGGGTAGGAAATTTCAGTTGGTAACAGATCACGCTCCTTTAACTTGGATGAAACAAAACAGGGAGATAAAAAACGCAAGACCAGGTGGTTTCTCTCCCTGCAAAATTTTAATTTCAAGGTTGAATATAGGCCGGGGAATTTACAGGGGAACGCAGATGCTTTGTCCAGGGTACACTGCTTGTTGGCTAAAAATATCCAGACCTCAGGTTTCCCCTAGCCTGAGGGTACCCCAGCTGAAGCCAGCTGGGATCATCAAGGGGAAATAAAGCATAGTCCAGGCTGTCAGTCTGGGAGAGTGAGGCCTGGAGAAAGTCTGGGAAGCTGGCTGCCCTGCTGGCTAGAGAAGCCAAGTTCTCTGTGTGAACTGTGTTCAATAGGTGAGTTAGGAACTTCACTGTATTAGCCAGAGCCCAGACGGGCAGGTGTTTCTTTTGGTTTATGCTTTGTTGGTTTATGCTTTGTTGATGGTTTTGGACCTTCAGCTTACCCAGTGAATTATAACTGGGGTTGCCTGTATTGCCGAAGTGTGATAAATAAAGCAACATTTGGACTTTAACCCTGCGGTTTGCAAAAGAATCTGTCATCGCCGCCCTACCTGAGAGTGTAACCCCTTACAAGGAATATAAAAAAATTGTTTTAAGTGATTTGGCTATAGTTTAGGGTTGTGATGTTGGTGTTGAAGAAGCTGTACAAAAAATAAAAACAGTTCCTTTTTTATATATATTTAAAAAATGTTGTATTGTTATTTTTTTTTTATTAAAATACAATATACTTCCTGGTTGCAGTAGGAGCTGTAGCATAAAATGTCAGGAATGTGAGTTTTTATCAGAATTTTTATTAAAAAAATTTTTTTTTAAAGTTCAGCAAAGCAAAGCTGCTTAGTGTGGTAGCATGATCAAAAAAAAAAAAAGTTACTCCGTTAGCTATGGCTCATTTTGCATTTAGATTATTGAGAATGAAAAATGTGTAAAAGTAAATTTATTATACTTTGCCGAAAAAGTTATTTCTCCTATACTGTGAATGGCATAAAACAAAAAGCCACAATGGCAAAATTGCTATTTTTTTTGTTACATTGTCTTCTTCACCACAAAATGGTTAACATTAAAAACTACAGAAAAAAAACTAACAGGCAAACCCTTACATGTTTCTGTTAATGGGGGAACACATTTATGAATGCCTGTAAGTAAAGGTTACTTTAGGTATTTTTTATTTTACCATCTTTTTTTGTACCTAATCTTTTTTTAGGACAAAATTTCAATTAAAGAAAATAAAGAAGAAACTGTACAAAAAACAAAAAAACAATCAAAATCTTAGAAAAAGTTAGAAAAAGTTAGAAAATGTATTCTATCTTTCAGATTTATTATTATTTGTTTTGGTGAACAAAAATATCAAAAACTTCATTACAGTAGGTGAAGTGGTTGTAGTTGAAGCCAGAGAAGTCAGGGAATCTGACACAAAAGAATGTAGTTACAGTTTATGGAATGCAAAGGTTACAGGAGCACCTGAGCAGTGGTGCCTTATGAGGCTCAATGGTCGCTCTGCCACATAAGAAGACACCAGGTAGACACAAGGTAGGTGGGAAGCTTTAAATAACTTGCACTAGGCACAGGAGCTTCATGTTACACCACCATATAGGTCAACTCAAATCCCCTTTAGGTAGGTAGTATATCCCCAGTAATAAGTATGCTTTATGACTACTATTATTATGTGTTTTTTTTTCATACTTTGACTTGAACCATCTCATATCACTACTAGATGGCGGAGAAGGCTTTGCAATTAGTGCTCTGAAGGTAATAAGTTCAAACTATGCTGATTAAATGAATATGGAGCTATAGTAAGACATGGAATTTCTAATTGCAAAAATAATTAGAGCTATTTTTTTCTTTGATAGAGTGAGGGCTTTCCAACATAACTGTCAGTCTTGTATGTTTAGGGAGTTCATAAAATTGTATGTGCTTTATATTGTTAACAAAGTTGCTTTAACTGCTATAGTTGGAACTTTATTTTTATTTTTTCCACAAAGAACTATACTGTACATTTCTGGCTTAGAACAAAAGGTAAATGATAATTCTGGCTGTCTGTATCTACCACTAGAAGGAACCGAGGAGCTTAAAGGGGTTGTCTAATCATGCAAAGATATCCCTAGTCTTAAGGATGGAGCATAATTAACTGATTAGTGGGGGACTGACTATTGTAACAGGTCAAATCTATTTTTTATTTGATATGTTTACTAGTGTATATTTACTAAATGATTGTAGTTAGCAATGATGGTGTAGGAGGAAAATCTTATTAGCAGGTAGATTTCTAGGTGTTTGATTTGAAAAGAGAAATCAATATTACCCTTATTGCCAATAAGAGATGGATGGATGACTGCTAGAATGCTGCCCCCTGCATGTAGGCAAAATCTTTGTAATAAGAGATGAAACTTTATCTAAGAAATTATTATTTATCTAAGAAATCACAATTCACTAGCTGTTGGTTAAATATACATTCAGAGGACAACTATCTCTCCTGACATGCTCATCCACATACATGTTCGGCTCAACCGAACATGTATTTGCATTCAATAGGGAGAGATACTTCTGGAAGCTGGAGAACAAAAATATTAACTTTGCCCTATCCTCCTCTCCCCGACATTATCTATCAGGGTACAGTCGGGATCTTCCAACTTCTGGAGGATGGAAGGTTGTCCACAGTGTTCTGCCCAGCCGGGTTTGAATTTTATTATATTTCATGTCAGCCAGGTTTTATTATTCCTGTAGGGATTAATGTAGTAATAGCACCATCTAGCGGTGTTTTATTGAATTGCACCTTGTTTTTCTTGTTTCAAAGACTGCTGTTTTGTGGGTGGTGCAAATCTTTGTGGTAAGGCAAAGCATCCTGGGAAAGAGAAATCTCCAGGACATATTACAGAGCTGTCCTTCTGCATATCTCCTTCTTAAACTCCACCATCCTTGTGAAATCATATATGATGAGAGATCTATCTTTGTTTCAGGGACATTATGTTATGCAGAGCTGTTTAGTTAGTTATTATTGTCTCAGGAAAGTTGTTAATTCTGTTAGCTAGCCATGCAATCTTATGTAAGGTAGCCATTTTTGCTTCAGTGTTATGCAAATATTATAGTACATGCTATGCTATATACTTATTTATGTTATTTGTATTCTTATAGTTTTACCAATCAATTGATCAATCATAAAATACTCTTGTTTTGCCAAAAAACAAGTTAGACTACAAAGAACAGTCCTCTTATTTGGAAGACAGGAATGGTTTATGCTTAATGTCAGACTGCACACTGTGTGAACGTGTATGAAAACAGAACAGTAAAACAGATGCTAGTCACCAGCGATAGTGGAACTGACTATACAGAGAGCTGCCATCACACACGCGGTCCTGCATACAAGATTGTAGCGGTTGCCATACATTCACAAGAAGTGAAAGTGCAGCCCCCAGCAAGTGCAGCACGATCCAGACCAGAAGTTCGTTTCTGCATAGACTGAGTCCGCACAGAGACATTAAGCAGCCAGCAAAAGGCACACTATGTCCGCTAGCCAGGCATCATCATACAGTACCAGGTCGGGAGAAAGCTGCTACAGCAAATCATCAATAAAAGCAAAGGTTGCCTCGCCTGTGCAGAAGCTGAGGCTACAAGACTAAGGTCTCCTTTGATGCACAAGACATGCAACTAAAGAAAGAGAGAGCATTAGGGAAAATGAGATAGCATGACTGCAAGCGTCAAAGGAAAAAGAGAGAGTGTTACTGGAGGAAAAGAGAGTATGTCGGTAAGTGGCACTGGAAGAAGGAAGAGCAGGCTGGCAAGCGATACTCGAAGAAGAGAGATCACGCCTCCAAACGACACTGGAAGAATAGAAAGCACGCCTGCAATCGGCACTGGAAGAAGAGACAGCATGCCTGCAAGCGTCAGTGGAAAAACTCGCCAATGTGTGAATCATCATATACTTATGTTAAAGGCGCCGACTGTATATTTTAGCCGATACCCTGCCAAAATGCCCAGTATTAGTGATAACTTCAATATGGGTCATTTTCCCACTCATTAATGACCGTTGCATCTGAGCCATTAGACATAGGGAGGGGGCTTCCACTGTCCTCGGAGATCCCGTGTTGAAATCTGTTAATATGACCGCCTGGGGCCTTGTGAAGGCTCCCATGCCTATCCAAGAGAACTCCCTCCAGAGAAATGTCTAAGCCATGGCCTGACAGGCAGCAGATGAAAATTCCATAGACTGCAATTGTATTTTACTGCAGTTTATTGAGCAAGTGATCAGAAGGTCACTAGAGTTGAGCGAACACCTGGATGTTCGGGTTCGAGAAGTTCGGCCGAACATCCCGGAAATGTTCGGGTTCGGGATCCGAACCCGATCCGAACTTCGTCCCGAACCCGAACCCCATTGAAGTCAATGGGGACCCGAACTTTTCGGCACTAAAACGGCTGTAAAACAGCCCAGGAAAGGGCTAGAGGGCTGCAAAAGGCAGCAACATGTAGGTAAATCCCCTGCAAACAAATGTGGATAGGGAAATTAATTAAAATAAAAATTAAATAAATAAAAATTAACCAAAATCAATTGGAGAGAGGTTCCATAGCAGAGAATCTGGCTTCCCGTCACCCACCACTGGAACAGTCCATTCTCAGATATTTAGGCCCCGGCACCCAGGCAGAGGAGAGAGGTCCCGTAACAGAGAATCTGTCTTCATGTCAGCAGAGAATTAGTCTGCATGTCATAGCAGAGAATGAGGCTTCACGTCAGCCACCACTGCAACAGTCCATTGGCATATATTTAGGCCTAGCACACAGGCAGAGGAGAGAGGTCCCGTAACAGAGAATCTGGCTTCATGTCAGCAGAGAATCAGTCTGCATGTCATAGCAGAGAATGAGGCTTCACGTCAGCCACCACTGCAACAGTCCATTGGCATATATTTAGGCCCAGCACACACACAGGCAGAGGAGAGAGGTCCCGTAACAGAGAATCTGTCTTCATGTCAGCAGAGAATTAGTCTGCATGTCATAGCAGAGAATGAGGCTTCACGTCACCCACCACTGCAACAGTCCATTGGCATATATTTAGGCCTAGCACACAGGCAGAGCAGAGAGGTCCCGGAACAGACAATCTGGCTTCATGACAGCAGAGAATCAGTCTGCATGTCATAGCAGAGAATGAGGCTTCACGTCACCCACCACTGCAACAGTCCATTGGCATATATTTAGGCCTAGCACACAGGCAGAGCAGAGAGGTCCCGTAACAGACAATCTGGCTTCATGTCAGCAGAGAATCAGTCTGCATGTCATAGCAGAGAATGAGGCTTCACGTCACCCACCACTGCAACAGTCCATTGGCATATATTTAGGCCTAGCACACAGGCAGAGCAGAGAGGTCCCGTAACAGACAATCTGGCTTCATGACAGCAGAGAATCAGTCTGCATGTCATAGCAGAGAATGAGGCTTCACGTCACCCACCACTGCAACAGTCCATTGGCATATATTTAGGCCTAGCACACAGGCAGAGCAGAGAGGTCCCGTAACAGACAATCTGGCTTCATGTCAGCAGAGAATCAGTCTGCATGTCATAGCAGAGAATGAGGCTTCACGTCACCCACCACTGCAACAGTCCATTGGCATATATTTAGGCCTAGCACACAGGCAGAGCAGAGAGGTCCCGTAACAGACGATCTGGCTTCATGTCAGCAGAGAATCAGTCTGCATGTCATAGCAGAGAATCAGGCTTCACGTCAGCCACCACTGCAACAGTCCATTGTCATAAATTTAGGCCCAGCACCCAGGCAGAGGAGAGAGGTCCCGTAACAGACAATCTGGCTTCATGTCAGCAGAGAATTAGTCTGCATGTCATAGCAGAGAATCAGGCTTCATGTCAGCCACCACTGCAACAGTCCATTGGCATATATTTAGGCCTAGCACACAGGCAGAGGAGAGGTTCATTCAACTTTGGGTAGCATCGCAATATAATGGTAAAATGAAAATAAAAATAGGATTGAATGAGGAAGTGCCCTGGAGTCCAATAATATATGGTTATGGGGAGGTAGTTAATGTCTAATCTGGACAAGGGACGGACAGGTCCTGTGGGATCCATGCCTGGTTCATTTTTATGAACGTCAGCTTGTCCACATTGGCTGTAGACAGGCGGCTGCGTTTGTCTGTAATGACGCCCCCTGCCGTGCTGAATACACGTTCAGACAAAACGCTGGCTGCCGGGCAGGCCAGCACCTCCAAGGCATAAAAGGCTAGCTCTGGCCACGTGGACAATTTAGAGACCCAGAAGTTGAATGGGGCCGAACCATCAGTCAGTACGTGGAGGGGTGTGCACACGTACTGTTCCACCATGTTAGTGAAATGTTGCCTCCTGCTAACACGTTGCGTATCAGGTGGTGGTGCAGTTAGCTGTGGCGTGTTGACAAAAGTTTTCCACATCTCTGCCATGCTAACCCTGCCCTCAGAGGAGCTGGCCGTGACACAGCTGCCTTGGCGACCTCTTGCTCCTCCTCTGCCTTGGCCTTGGGCTTCCACTTGTTCCCCTGTGACATTTGGGAATGCTCTCAGTAGCGCGTCTACCAACGTGCGCTTGTACTCGCGCATCTTCCTATCACGCTCCAGTGCAGGAAGTAAGGTGGGCACATTGTCTTTGTAGCGTGGATCCAGCAGGGTGGCAACCCAGTAGTCCGCACAGGTTAAAATGTGGGCAACTCTGCTGTCGTTGCGCAGGCACTGCAGCATGTAGTCGCTCATGTGTGCCAGGCTGCCCAGGGGTAAGGACAAGCTGTCCTCTGTGGGAGGCGTATCGTCATCGTCCTGCCTTTCCCCCCAGCCACGCACCAGTGATGGACCCGAGCTGCGTTGGGTGCCACCCCGCTGTGACCATGCTTCATCCTCATCCTCCTCCACCTCCTCCTCATCCTCGTCCTCCTCGTCCTCCAGTAGTGGGCCCTGGCTGGCCACATTTGTACCTGGCCTCTGCTGTTGCAAAAAACCTCCCTCTGAGTCACTTCGAAGAGACTGGCCTGAAAGTGCTAAAAATGACCCCTCTTCCTCATCCTCCTCCTCCTCCTCCTGGGCCACCTCCTGTTCCATCATCGCCCTAAGTGTTTTCTCAAGGAGACATAGAAGTGGTATTGTAACGCTGATAACGGTGTCATCGCCACTGGCCATGTTGGTGGAGTACTCGAAACAGCGCAACAGGGCACACAGGTCTCGCATGGAGGCCCAGTCATTGGTGGTGAAGTGGTGCTGTTCTGTAGTGCGACTGACCCGTGCGTGCTGCAGCTGAAACTCCACTATGGCCTGCTGCTGCTCGCACAGTCTGTCCAGCATGTGCAAGGTGGAGTTCCACCTGGTGGGCACGTTGCATATGAGGCGGTGAGCGGGAAGGCCGAAGTTACGCTGTAGCGCAGACAGGCGAGCAGCGGCAGGATGTGAACGCCGGAAGCGCGAACAGACGGCCCGCACTTTATGCAGCAGCTCTGACATGTCGGGGTAGTTGTGAATGAACTTCTGCACCACCAAATTCAGCACATGCGCCAAGCAAGGGATGTGCGTCAAATTGGCTAGTCCCAGAGCTGCAACGAGATTTCGCCCATTATCACACACCACCAGGCCGGGCTTGAGGCTCACCGGCAGCAACCACTCGTCGGTCTGTTGTTCAATACCCCGCCACAACTCCTGTGCGGTGTGGGGCCTGTCCCCCAAACATATGAGTTTCAGAATGGCCTGCTGACGTTTACCCCGGGCTGTGCTGAAGTTGGTGGTGAAGGTGTGTGGCTGACTGGATGAGCAGGTGGAAGAAGAGGAGGAGGAAGCCGAGAAGGAGGAGGTGGCAACAGGAGGCAAAGAATGTTGCCCTGCGATCCTTGGCGGCGGCAGGACGTGCGCCAAACAGCTCTCCGCCTGGGGCCCAGCTGCCACTACATTTACCCAGTGTGCAGTTAGGGAGATATAGCGTCCCTGGCCGTGCTTACTGGTCCACGTATCTGTGGTTAGGTGGACCTTGCTACAGATGGCGTTGCGCAGTGCACACTTGATTTTATCGGATACTTGGTTGTGCAGGGAAGGCACGGCTCTCTTGGAGAAGTAGTGCCGGCTGGGAACAACATACTGTGGGACAGCAAGCGACATGAGCTGTTTGAAGCTGTCTGTGTCCACCAGCCTAAATGACAGCATTTCATAGGCCAGTAGTTTAGAAATGCTGGCATTCAGGGCCAGGGATCGAGGGTGGCTAGGTGGGAATTTACGCTTTCTATCAAATGTTTGTGAGATGGAGAGCTGAACGCTGGCGTGTGACATGGTTGAGACGCTTGGTGACGGAGGTGGTGGTGGTGGTGTTGGTGGTACATCCCCTGTTTGCTGGGCGGCAGGTGCCAACGTTCCTCCAGAGGCGGAGGAAGAGGCCGAGGCGGCAGCAGCAGAATAGGCCGAGGCGGCAGCAGCAGAAGAGGTAGCAGGGGGAGCCTGAGTGACTTCCTTGGTTTTAAGGTGTTTACTCCACTGCAGTTCATGCTTTGCATGCAGGTGCCTGGTCATGCAGGTTGTGCTCAGGTTCAGAACGTTAATGCCTCGCTTCAGGCTCTGATGGCACAGCGTGCAAACCACTCGGGTCTTGTCGTCAGCACATTGTTTGAAGAAGTGCCATGCCAGGGAACTCCTTGAAGCTGCCTTTGGGGTGCTCGGTCCCAGATGGCGGCGGTCAGTAGCAGGCGGAGTCTCTTGGCGGCGGGTGTTCTGCTTTTGCCCACTGCTCCCTCTTTTGCTACGCTGTTGGCTCGGTCTCACCACTGCCTCTTCCTCCGAACTGTGAAAGTCAGTGGCACGACCTTCATTCCATGTGGGGTCTAGGACCTCATCGTCCCCTGCATCGTCTTCCACCCAGTCTTGATCCCTGACCTCCTGTTCAGTCTGCACACTGCAGAAAGACGCAGCAGTTGGCACCTGTGTTTCATCATCATCAGAGACATGCTGAGGTGGTATTCCCATGTCCTCATCATCAGGAAACATAAGTGGTTGTGCGTCAGTGCATTCTATGTCTTTCACCGCTGGGGAAGGGCTAGGTGGATGCCCTTGGGAAACCCTGCCAGCGGAGTCTTCAAACAGCATAAGAGACTGCTGCATAACTTGAGGCTGAGACAGTTTCCCTGGTATGCATGGGGGTGATGTGACAGACTGATGGGGTTGGTTTTCAGGCGCCATCTGTGCGCTTTCTGCAGAAGACTGGGTGGGAGATAATGTGAACGTGCTGGATCCACTGTCGGCCACCCAATTGACTAATGCCTGTACCTGCTCAGGCCTTACCATCCTTAGAACGGCATTGGGCCCCACCATATATCGCTGTAAATTCTGGCGGCTACTGGGACCTGAGGTAGTTGGTACACTAGGACGTGTGGATGTGGCAGAACGGCCACGTCCTCTCCCAGCACCAGAGGGTCCACTAACACCACCACGACCATGTCCACGTCCGCGTCCCTTACTAGATGTTTTTCTCATTGTTATGGTTCACCACAACAACAAATATATTATTTGGCCCAATGTATTGTATTCAAATTCAGCGGGATATAAATTTGAGGCCTAGTATTTAGGCGCTGGGTGACCGGTATGGATTTAGTGACAGAATTAGACTTGGAAATGCACAGAAGCGTGTGTGTGAAGTTATTCTGAATGACCCAATGTGCACCTTGAATATTATATACCCTTTTTGGGATAGATTTCAAATAGCTCTGATATAGCAGGAACCACTAAATTATGAAATTGCTAAATTGGGAATTGTACTTCAACCCAGAACAAAAAATGTGCTTTGACGGGCACTAAATAACTTTCCCAGCTACAACAGTACAGCGGTAACGAGAGATTTAGAGGGATTTAAATTTGAGGCCTAGTATTTAGGCGCTGGGTGACAGGTATGGGTTTAGTGACAGAATTAGACTTGGAAATACACAGTAGCGGGTGTGTGTGAAGTTATTCTGAATGACCCAATGTGCACCTTCAATATTATATACCCTTTTTGGGATAGATTTCAAATAGCTCTGATATAGCAGGAACCACTAAATTATGAAATTGCTAAATTGGGAATTGTACTTCAACCCAGAACAAAAAATGTGCTTTGACGGACACTAAATATCTTGCCCAGCAACAACAGTACAGCGGTGGGTAACGAGAGATTTAGAGGGATTTAAATTTGAGGCCTAGTATTTAGGCGCTGGGTCACCGGTATGGATTTAGTGACAGAATTAGACTTGGAAATGCACAGAAGCGTGTGTGTGAAGTTATTCTGAATGACCCTATGTGCACCTTCAATATTATATACCCTTTTAGGGATAGATTTCAAATAGCTCTGATATAGCAGAAACCACTAAATTATGAAATTGCTAAATTGGGAATTGTACTTCAACCCAGAACAAAAAATGTGCTTTGACGGACACTAAATATCTTGCCCAGCAACAACAGTACAGCGGTGGGTAACGAGAGATTTAGAGGGATTTAAATTTGAGGCCTAGTATTTAGGCGCTGGGTGACAGGTATGGGTTTAGTGACAGAATTAGACTTGGAAATACACAGTAGCGGGTGTGTGTGAAGTTATTCTGAATGACCCAATGTGCACCTTCAATATTATATACCCTTTTTGGGATAGATTTCAAATAGCTCTGATATAGCAGGAACCACTAAATTATGAAATTGCTAAATTGGGAATTGTACTTCAACCCAGAACAAAAAATGTGCTTTGACGGACACTAAATATCTTGCCCAGCAACAACAGTACAGTGGTGGGTAACGAGAGATTTAGAGGGATTTAAATTTGAGGCCTAGTATTTAGGCGCTGGGTCACCGGTATGGATTTAGTGACAGAATTAGACTTGGAAATGCACAGAAGCGTGTGTGTGAAGTTATTCTGAATGACCCTATGTGCACCTTCAATATTATATACCCTTTTAGGGATAGATTTCAAATAGCTCTGATATAGCAGAAACCACTAAATTATGAAATTGCTAAATTGGGAATTGTACTTCAACCCAGAACAAAAAATGTGCTTTGACGGACACTAAATATCTTGCCCAGCAACAACAGTACAGCGGTGGGTAACGAGAGATTTAGAGGGATTTAAATTTGAGGCCTAGTATTTAGGCGCTGGGTCACCGGTATGGATTTAGTGACAGAATTAGACTTGGAAATGCACAGAAGCGTGTGTGTGAAGTTATTCTGAATGACCCTATGTGCACCTTCAATATTATATACCCTTTTAGGGATAGATTTCAAATAGCTCTGATATAGCAGAAACCACTAAATTATGAAATTGCTAAATTGGGAATTGTACTTCAACCCAGAACAAAAAATGTGCTTTGACGGACACTAAATATCTTGCCCAGCAACAACAGTACAGTGGTGGGTAACGAGAGATTTAGAGGGATTTAAATTTGAGGCCTAGTATTTAGGCGCTGGGTCACCGGTATGGATTTAGTGACAGAATTAGACTTGGAAATGCACAGAAGCGTGTGTGTGAAGTTATTCTGAATGACCCTATGTGCACCTTCAATATTATATACCCTTTTAGGGATAGATTTCAAATAGCTCTGATATAGCAGAAACCACTAAATTATGAAATTGCTAAATTGGGAATTGTACTTCAACCCAGAACAAAAAATGTGCTTTGACGGACACTAAATATCTTGCCCAGCAACAACAGTACAGCGGTGGGTAACGAGAGATTTAGAGGGATTTAAATTTGAGGCCTAGTATTTAGGCGCTGGGTGACAGGTATGGGTTTAGTGACAGAATTAGACTTGGAAATACACAGTAGCGGGTGTGTGTGAAGTTATTCTGAATGACCCAATGTGCACCTTCAATATTATATACCCTTTTTGGGATAGATTTCAAATAGCTCTGATATAGCAGGAACCACTAAATTATGAAATTGCTAAATTGGGAATTGTATTTCAACCCAGAACAAGAAATGTGCTTGAACGGACACTAAATAACTCGCCCAGCTACAGCACTAGGGACAGATTTAGCTGGATATAAATTTGAGGCCTAGTATTTAGGCGCTGGGTGACCGGTATGGATTTAGTGACAGAATTAGACTGGGATATGGCCAAAAAATGAACAGACTATTGCTGGTTAAATGCACTTGGTGTGACAGCTTCACCCTGATGTAGGCTTTAGCCAAAAAACAACCACACCATTGAGGGTTAAATGCACTTGGTGACAGGCGCAGCTTGCCCCTGATTTTGTATATGGCCAAAAAATGAACAGACTATTGCTGGTTAAATGCACTTGGTGTGACAGCTTCACCCTGATGTAGGCTTTAGCCAAAAAACAACCACACCATTGAGGGTTAAATGCACTTGGTGACAGGCGCAGCTTGCCCCTGATTTTGTATATGGCCAAAAAATGAACAGACTATTGCTGGTTAAATGCACTTGGTGTGACAGCTTCACCCTGATGTAGGCTTTAGCCAAAAAACAACCACACCATTGAGGGTTAAATGCACTTGGTGACAGGCGCAGCTTGCCCCTGATTTTGTATATGGCCAAAAAATGAACAGACTATTGCTGGTTAAATGCACTTGGTGTGACAGCTTCACCCTGATGTAGGCTTTAGCCAAAAAACAACCACACCATTGAGGGTTAAATGCACTTGGTCGCAGCTTGTGCTGGCGCACCACAAGACACAAAATGGCCGCCGATCACCCCAGAAAAATGAGACTGACAAACGGTCTGTGCAGCCTAAAAACAGTGAGCAATTGAGGATCAGCAGCTCAATGATCCACAGCTGCAGATCGATCAGTTAATCAAGTCCTTTGGAGGAGTTAATCTGCCTAATCTCGCCCTACTGTCGCAGCCGCAACCTCTCCCTACGCTAATCAGAGCAGAGTGACGGGCGGCGCTATGTGACTCCAGCTTAAATAGAGGCTGGGTCACATGGTGCTCTGGCCAATCACAGCCATGCCAATAGTAGGCATGGCTGTGATGGCCTCTTGGGGCAAGTAGTATGACGCTTGTTGATTGGCTGCTTTGCAGCCTTTCAAAAAGCGCCAAGAAAGCGTCACAAAAGCGCGAAGAAAGCGACGAACACCGAACCCGAACCCGGACTTTTACGAAAATGTCCGGGTTCGGGTCCGTGTCACGGACACCCCAAAATTCGGTACGAACCCGAACTATACAGTTCGAGTTCGCTCATCCCTAAAGGTCACATGTTCAAGTCCTCTAGGAGGACTAAAATTACAAATGTTTATAAAAATATTACAAAACAAATGACCTCACTTTTCCTGCTTTGCATATAAAAAATTGTATACACTCGGTTCACTACACAACGTTACTTTTCAATGTTATTCTACTGACAGGAAGTTGACATACTGCTAGTGCCAGTAGATGAAGTGGTGGTTATTGGGGAAGTTGGAGTAGTTGTTGAAGTCCTAGTTGTTGACAGCGTTGCTAGAGATATAGAATAACAGGACAGTAGGATTATGTTTAATGACAAGAAATATGAAAGTGATCTTAGAGAACACAGCCTTGCAGACATTTTTCTATACATACAAAACTCTAGGGTAGAAATAATGGAGGGGTTTATGTCTCAGGGAGTGTTTTATCCGTTGTATTGGATTTTACAAAGATTAAAACTAGGGACAAAAGAACAGGACTTGGTTATTCTGGTAACAAACATACAGTACAACCATTCTCATTCTTTATGCCATTGTGTGTTCATGATCCACTGTGATGTCCATATGGGATAACCTTCCTGGAGGCCTATTAGGCATGTGGCTATTAGATCTCTAAACTTCCTGCATCCCCAAGTCTACTTCTGTGAAGTCCGACCCCCAACTTTGGCTCCTGGTGACAATAGGGTAGCAGCACTGGTCAAAACTAACATCAATGTGGATTTTCCCTTACGTCACAAGAGTGGAGGCTAATAATATCTTTTGTTTGTAGGACCTTCTGGCTTAGAGACTAGGGTTTGCTGGGACCATTCTCCTTTCACAGAGGGAATGTGATAGACCAAATCCTTGTACATTTTTTTGTGTAGCACACTGCATTTTTTTATTAGCACTTTAATGGGGAAAAACTCATGTACTCAGGCTGTGGAAGAAAATGGCTGACTCTGTTTAGTTAAGATCATCCTTATGCTACTGCATTCCCTCTGGACGGAGACATTAACTGCAGGGTAGACATGAAAGTAGCACATGCAATCTTTATCCCCTTACAGGGCCACATGTTTATTTTTCACAAGGATTACGGCATGAGGTCTTCCAACTTGTGTGTATTCAATATTAAAGGTTGTAAGCTTTCAAAATGTCAGTGCCACAGATGCAGAAGCTATAATGATAAAGGTTGCGGTGCACCACAGCAGTAGCATAGTGCACATCTGCTGTTGAAAAAGCTCACTGTTGGCTTTTTTCTCATTAGAGTGAAAATAGTATGCAAACTGCATGCACATCCTAGGCACACTATGCAAAACCACCTTTTAATAGTGGCCTACTTACAGGTAGCTGACATAGTGCCAGTGGTTGAAGTGGTGGCCTTCGGGTGGCTGTTGAGGATGTCATAGCTATAGACAATGTTGATGTTGCTATAGGCATAAAATATCACAACAGTAGATGTATGACATGGTAAATGGGAAAGTTATCTTGGGGACCAGAATCATGAAACCATTTTCATACATTCACAGCCTCAAGGTCAAGACTTTGTATCAGAGAGTTTCATCAGTTTTATTGGACTGTACATGTAATAAAACTAGGAACAAAAGAACAAGAAAAGCATTTGGGCATTCTACTAACAAACAAACTGTATGTACACCATTCTCCGTGCTATGCTATTGTCTACATGCTCAATGTTCCTCTACTTACCAGTAGTTGTAGTGCCAGTAGTTGAAGTGGTGATCATTGGGGCGGTTGCTGAGGAAGTCATAGTTGTCGACGATGTTACTATAGACATAAAATATTAGATGATAAGGGAAATGTTTACAACAAGAAAAATGTAGAAGTGATCTTGGGGACCACTGCGGCACAGAAATTGGGTATACATGCACAAGCCTAGGGTAGATACTATTGGAGAGTTTATGTATTGTAGAACATTTTGTTAGATGTACTGGATTTCGGTGCAGAGCCTCAAGCACAAGGAGATCATTGATTAGAATGATGGAATAAAAAATTATGTAAAGGAATGTTTAAGAAATAGAAGGTTTCTCACTTAAGCATGGAGTACAGAAGATTGGACGGACACAATAATTCAAAGCTTGATCTCCACAGGTACATGGACATGGTGCAGTAGATGTCATGGGCTCTGTGGTTGTGAAAGTCGGTACAGTGCTCATAGTAGTTGCTACAAATAAACGTATAATAACATAGTTAGAATTTATTTAAGACCTTCTACTTGGGATTTTAAAGAAAATTTTTCCAAAACCAATTGTATGTCTGGTCTATAATACACGACACATATCCACAACTCTTTCATTTTTTTATATGCCATTTTGTGTTCACGGTCCACTTTTTTTTGTCCCTAGGAATTTTTCAGGGTGTAATGTCCATATGGGATGACCTTCTTGGAGGCCTATGGGATATGTGGCTAATAGGCTTCTAACCTTCCTCCAACCCAGTGGTGGCCGCAGGCTGGTTGTTGAGGAAGTTATAGTTGTAGACCAGAGTTGAGCGGACACCTGGATGTTCGGGTTCGATGGGTTCGGCCGAACTTCACAAAGAAGTTCGAGTTCGGGACCCGAACTTGACTCAAACCTGACCCCGAACCCCATTGAAGTCGATGATGACCCGAACTTTGGTGCACTAAAATGGCTCTAAAAATTTAATGGAAAGGGCTAGAGGTCTGCAAATGGAAGCAAAATGTGGTTAAGAGATTGGCAAGTGATAGGGAAATTACTTTAAATAACATAAAATACTTAAAAATAAAAAAATAATAATCTTGATCTAGGAGGACTAGGTCCATATGTAGTAGGAGGTTGAGGAGGCAGTGGATGTGGTGGTGCAGCTGGAAGCGGCGGTGGAGGAGGAGGTAGCCTACACATTTTTTTTGTTAAAATTATTATTTTTTGTTTAAATTAGGGTACACCCCAAAACATTGGGAAATATAACCTGTGATATTCACAGATTGGGGTGGCTCTACCAATCCGAAGGGTAGAAAGGTGCTCACTATCTAAGTGTTAACTCCAAAACACCAGAGGGTTAATAAAATTGTAATAGTGGAGATATGGCACTCAACATCTGGAGGACTGCTCAAAACAAATTACTTTATTAATGCAATTATCATATAAAAAATTAAAATGTCATACAAGATACGTAAATTGTACAGAAATTAAATAACAAAAGTATAAAACATCACAAATGACGATAAGGTAAAAATCACTCGAGGTATTAATGTAAATGTCAGACAGCATATAGGTGCTTTCTAAATTTCTGATTGGTGCACCACAGAAAGATTACTTGTCGATAATTTAGCACTCCATAAGCTGTTTATCGATAATTCTCTGAAATCTTTTTCGGTAGTCACCAATTCTTCGGTTAGTAAAATCGTTGATTCTTATTACTGTAACGCAATTATTGACTTTTCGATTTGATTATGAACTCTTATTTCAAATGTATGGAAGAGTCACAGTAATTCTTATGTCACAGTTCCTTAAGCTTATCTAATTGTTAAAAATTCGGGAGTTATTAGCTCTAGGTGGCGTTCCATCAATTTTCGAGCTGTCTTGTTCCCTTACCTCCAACCTCTGATTGCGGCTTGTTTGATCGCTGTTCCTTCAGCGTCCCACGTGCTCGACTTCTCTTTAATTTCGATTAAGTTGAAAGTGGAACTGTATCACTCCAGGAAGTTTTCAAGCATAAATTCTTATATAGCACGAGTCAGTTACTTAAGAGGTAATTAAGAAGGAGGTAAAGCTGTAGATGTCCTTGCGTATGCCCAAAGGGTACTGACTTCTTCCTCAGTGGTAACCTGGCTCCCCCTTAACCACCTTTTTATATCCTCTTTCTTAATTGGTTCCAGATGTCCCAAAAGCCAGTCCTGGACCAAGATCCAGGTCCCACAGTATCAAAAATCTGGCCTGGATTATAACAATGTGGTATAGTTAATAATAAAATGGAATTACTCAAAAATATGGCACCTCTGTTTCTTCCATAGATGTATTATATCATGATCTTACTATTTTTGAAAAAAACGCATGTGCGGTAATGGTGCAGTTTTCATGCGGTTTTTGAGTTGAATTTGAAAAGGATTTTCTATCCAGTTCTCTTACTTTACTTAAAGATCTTTAAGTAAAGTAAGAGAACTGGATAGAAAATCCTTTTTTAATTCAACTCAAGTGAGGAAGAAAAATAAAGATGAGGGGACTTTAAGAATGGTCTTACCCTTCAATGCCCAGTTTTGTAAAATTCAACAGATAATTAAAAAGCACTGGCATTTTTTGAAGGAAGATAGACTGATAGGTTCACTGATCCCGATCACACCACATATTGTATGCAACAAGGCCCCCAATTTAGGCTTAAAGGTAGCTGTGGGAAGGACAAAACGAACATTAAAGAAAAGGATTGCAGAGCACCTTAATAATATTAGAAAAGGCCACATGGATCACCCACTCTCAAAACATTTCAAGGAATATCATGACTAACAAACAAACTTAATTTTTGCAGCAATAGAGAAGGTTGAAATGGATTGGAGAGGAGGGAACCATGTGGAAAAAATGTCCAGAATAGAATCAAGATGGATCTTTGAACTAAACACCCTTATACCACACGGCTCAAATGCCGAATTAGAAATTTTTGGCTTTTTATAGAATATGAATGCTCTGGGGTGGTTGCCTCCCACCGATGCATGGTCGGATGGTATATTAGCTACGTACGTCCGACGGTGCCTTAGTGGAAGGCACCCACTCTTATTTAACCACAATCTCGTATCCATCCAATCTGACAAAAATTCCTCCTTTTTGATTTATCTACCTCGGCTTATCTACTGTTATATGTGTATCAATATGTTAAAGTGTAGTGATTTTCACTTTTTAAGTACAAATTTTTATATTCATTTATATATTTTAACTCTTATGTTATTGTGAATAATGATATAAATAAAGCAAATAATATCAAACCCTTTATCCAAAAGATTAAGGGTGAAGTTTCAGCAACTTTTCCAAAAAAAACGGTAAACAAAAACCGCATGAAAACCGCACCATTGCCGCACATGCGTTTTTTTTTTCAAAAATAGTAAGATCTTGATATAATACATCTATGGAAGAAACAGAGGTGCCATATTTTTGAGTAATTCCATTTTATTATTAACTATACCACATTGTTATAATCCAGGCCAGATTTTTGATACTGTGGGACCTGGATCTTGGTCCAGGACTGGCTTTTGGGACATCTGGAACCAATTAAGAAAGAGGATATAAAAAGGTGGTTTAGGGGGAGCCAGGTTACCACTAAGGAAGAAGTCAGTACTCTTTGGGACTTTGAAACGCGTCTGGGAGGAATCTGGACCCCACATTACCACCATTCTGACGTACGCAAGGACATCTACAGCTTTACCTCCTTCTTAATTACCTCTTAAGTGACTGACTCGTCCTATATAAGAATTTATGCTTGAAAACTTACTGGAGTGATACAGTTCCACTTTCAACTTAATCGAAATTAAAAAGAAGTCGAGCACGTGGGACGCTGAAGGAACAGCGATCAAACAAGCCGCAATCAGAGGTTGGTGGTAAGGGAACAAGACAGCTCGAAAATTGGTGGAACGCCACCTAGAGCTAATAACTCCCGAATTTTTTACAATTCGATAAGCTTAAAGAACTGTGACATAAGAATTACTGTGACTCTTCCATACATTTGAAATAAGAGTTCATAATCAAATCGAAAAGTCAATAATTGCGTTACAGTAATAAGAATCTACGATTTTACTAACCGAAGAATTGGTGACTACCGAAAAAAAATTCAGAGAATTATCGATAAACAGCTTATGGAGTGCTAAATTAACAACAATTAATCTTTCTGTGGTGCACCAATCAGAAATTTAGAAAACACCTATATGCTGTCTGACATATACATTTATACCTCGAGTGATTTTTACCTTATCGTCATTTGTGATGTTTTATCCTTTTGTTATTTAATTTCTGTACAATTTACGTATCTTGTATGACATTTTAATTTTTTTATATGATAATTGCATCAATAAAGCAATTTGTTTTGAGCAGTCCTTCAGTAGAGATGTTGCGAACATAAAATTTTCCGTTCGCGAACGGCGAATGCAAATTTCTACAAATGTTCGCGAACGTGCGAACCGGGCAAACCGCCATTGACTTCTATAGGCAGGCAAATTTTAATCTTCCTCATACTCCTCTTGCAGCGTTGCCGAAGGTCCGGCAAGCGATGATGACAAGGCTGTTTCTGGTGGTGATGGTGACCACAACTCTTCCTCTTCCTCTTCCCGCTCATCTACAGCCTGATCCAGCACTCTTCGCAGGGCACGCTCCAGGAAGAAAAAAAATGGGATGAGGTCGCTGATGGTGCCTTCGGTGTCATCTCCTCAAAAGGACGCATGAGCCTACAGGCATTGCGCATGAGCGTCCAGTAACATGGCAAAAAAATTCCCAGCTCCGCAGAGGCTGTCCTAGCACCCCGGTCATACAAATACTCGTTGACGGCTTTTTATTGTTGGAGCCGGCGGTTGAACATTAGGAGTGTTGAATTCCAACGTGTCGGGCTGTCGCAAATCAAGCGCCTCACTGGCATGTTGTTTCGGCGCTGAATGTCTGCAAAGTGCTCCATGGCCGTGTAGGAACGCCTGAAATGGCCACACACCTTCCTGGCCCGCTTGAGGACGTCCTGTAAGCCTGGGTACTTAGACACAAAGCGTTGTACGATGAGATTCAACACATGTGCCATGCACGGCACATGTGACAACTTGCCCAAATTCAATGCCGCCAACAAATTGCTTCCATTGTCACACACCACTTTGCCGATCTCCAGTTGGTGCGGGGTCAGCCACGGATCCACCTGTGCATTCAGGGCGGACAGGAGTGCTGGTCCGGTGTGGCTCTCTGCTTTCAGGCAAGTCAACCCCAAGACAGCGTGACACTGTCGTATCCGGGATGTGGAATAGCCCCTGGGGAGCTGGGGGGGTTAAGTTGATGTGCAGCCAGACGCCGCAGCAGAAGAGGACTCAGCCGAGGAGGTTATGGAAGAGGATGGAGTAGGAGGAGTAGAGGAGGTGGCAGTAGGCCTGCCTGCAAGTCGTGGCGGTGTCACCAACTCCGCTGCAGAGCCACGCATTCCATGCTTGGCAGCCGTCAGCAGGTTGACCCAATGCGCAGTGTAGGTGATATACCTGCCCTGACCGTGCTTTGCAGACCAGGTATCAGTGGTCAGATGGACCCTTGCCCCAACACTGTATGCCAGAGATGCCATGACTTCCATTTTAATCACCGAGTAGAGGTTTGGGATTGCCTTATTAGAAAAAAAAATTAGTTTGGGTACCTTCCACTGTGGTGTCCCAATAGCGACAAATTTTTTGAAGGCCTCAGACTCCACCAGCTGGTAATGTAAAAGCTGGCGGGCTAAGAGTTCCGTCAAGCCAGCTGTCAGACGCCGGGCAAGGGGGTGACTCTGTGACATTGGCTTCTTACTCTCAAACATTTCCTTTACAGACACCTGACTGTGGGCAGATGAGATGGAACTGCTCAAGGTGAGATGCGGAGTGGCGGGTGGTTGAGAGGGGGCAAGGAGGACAGCAGTGGTTGACGTGGCTGAAGATGCTGGACCAGGAGGAGGATGGTGGCTTTGAGCTTGTGTGCTGCTTCTACTCGTCATCATGTGTTGATCCCATAGGCGTTTGTGATGTGCGATCATGTGCCTTCACAAAGCAGTTGTACCTAGGTGGGTGTTGGATTTCCCACGACTCAGTTTCTTTTGGCACAGGTTGCAAATGGCATCGCTGTTGTCAGAGGCAGACACACAAAAAATATGCCACACTGCTGAGCTTTGCAATGACGGCATTCTTGTGGTGGCAACAGCATGCGTTGATTGGCGTGCTGTCTGGCTGACCCCGGGTGCCGATATATGCTGTCTGACTGTACCACTAGCTCCTTGCGACGACCTCCCCCTGCTTCCAACTCGTCTCCTCCTTCTCTCTGTCTCCCCTTCTGAACTTTCCCCCTCTTCTTCTTCTCTTCGAGCAGGCACCCACGTGGCATCCACAGACATCGTCATCATCAACCACTTCACTTGTATCTGACACCTTAGCAAAGGAAGCAGCAGCGGGTACAACATCATCATCATCATCATCACACTGTACGTCCATGTGTGTAATGCTGCCTGACTGAGACATATCCCTGTTTTCTACATCCCCTGGCAATAATGGTTGCGCATCACTCATTTCTTCCAACTGATGTGTAAATAACTCCTCTTAGGGATCAAGTGAAGCAGCTGTGGTGGCTGTGGTGGTAGTGGTGGTGGTGGCGGCGGGCGGGAGAGTGGTGACCAAAGCTGAGCTGGAGGAGGATGGTGCGTCAAGGTTCTTAGCAGAAGCTGTTGAAGATTGGGT
This sequence comes from Bufo gargarizans, assembly GCF_014858855.1. Classification (NCBI taxonomy): domain Eukaryota; kingdom Metazoa; phylum Chordata; class Amphibia; order Anura; family Bufonidae; genus Bufo; species Bufo gargarizans. Next base: position 15,001,171 of record NC_058088.1, on the reverse strand, counting down.
GTCCTGTGTAAGCCAGTCAACTATATTCTCAGAATTTTTTGGGTTCAGGGTGCGTGGCCTCATAACACTGGGCATTATTCCAGGGCCAGTGGAAATCACAGCACCACGAACACGACGGCCCCTGCGGCGTGGCCTGCCTCTGCCTGTCATTTTTTATTAGATAAGTGTTACTATGCGTGCAAGGTATTGTGCCACTATATATAAGTGGTGGGCAGTGGGCACAGTACAGTCTGTGTGGGCCTGACACACACGGGCTTGCAAATGTGATTAGATCACAGTAAAATTTAAAATATATTTTTTTTTTATCTGAAAGGTATTTGAGTGAATGACACCCTGTAACGGTATGAGTGCAGGCCTAGCCACTAGCCAGTGGACACAATACAGTATGTGTGGGTGCCTGACACACACAGGCTTGCAAATGTGATTAGATCACAGTTACATTTTAAATAGAATATTTTTTTCTGCAAGGTCTTTGAGTGAATGACACCCTGTAACGGTATGAGTGCAGGCCAAGCCAGCCACTAGCCAGTGGCCACAATACAGTATGTGTGGGGGCCTGACACACACGGGCTTGCAAATGTGATTAGATCACAGTTAAATTTAAAATATATATTTTTTTTTCTGAAAGGTATTTGGGTGAATGACACCCTGTAACTGTATGAGTGCAGGCCTAGCCAGCCACTAGCCAGTGGACACAATACAGTATGTGTGGGGGCCTGACACACACGGGCTTGCAAATGTGATTAGATCACAGTTAAATTTAATTTATTTTTATTTTTTCTGAAAGGTATTTGGGTGAATGACACCCTGTAACTGTATGAGTGCAGGCCTAGCCAGCCACTAGCCAGTGGACACAATACAGTATGTGTGGGGGCCTGACACACACGGGCTTGCAAATGTGATTAGATCACAGTTACATTTTAAATAGATATTTTTTTTATGCAAGGTATTTGAGTGAATGACACCCTGTAACGGTGTAAGTGCAGGCCAAGCCAGCCACTAGCCAATGGCCACAATACAGTATGTGTGGGCGCCTGACACACTCAGGCTTGCAAATGTGATTAGATCACAGTTAAATTTAAAATAGATTTTTTTTTCTGCAAGGTATTTGAGTGAATGACACCCTGTAACGGTATGAGTGCAGACCAAGCCAGCCACTAGCCAGTGGCCACAATACAGTATGTGTGGGCGCCTGACACACACGGGCTTGCAAATGTGATTAGATCACATAAAAATATTAAATAGAATTTTTTTTATCTGCAAGGTATTTTCTGTCACACCCTGTATTCTAACACTCTTTTGCACCTGGTAACCTCCATCACATGGTCTGGTGTGGGTGTGGCTCGCGGCCTGTCTTCATTTACAGTGTACAACCGCAGTATTCATGCTGGGCACTTGTGGGGAGCTTGGCTGCGAGCTGAATTACATCACCTTCAGACCGTGTTCACACCACAATTAGAGCAGCGGTTAGGACCCCTTGCCATGCTGAGAACCGTGACGTGGTGCATGATGGGCTCCGATATCTCCATGACTGGAATATATTGGCAAAAGTCTCAGCTTTTAATACCTTTATTCATGTCTTGCCAGCAAAGTCAGTGTTATATCTGTTTGGTGCATTTTCTCTCTCTGTGTTAGGTATAGCAGGAGTATATAACAGCCAAAAATTTGTGAATTTCACCCGAGAATGTAACAGACAAATTAGTGTTTTATTTTTACCTATTAGGTAGAGCAGGGGTATATCACACCCAAAAAATTGGTGTATTTCACCCAAAAATTTACCAAATTAGTGAAATTTGTTTACCTGTCTACTAGGTAGCCATAAACCTTTCTTTGTTGTTGAGGTGTCTACTCCACTGCAGCTCGTGCTTTGCACTTGAATGCCTGGTCATGCAAGTTGTGCTCAGGTTGAGAATGTCTATGCCTTGCTTCAGGCTCTGATTGCACAGCGTGCAAACCACTTGTGTCTTGTCGTCAGCACATTGTCTGAAGAAACTGCCATGCCAGGGAACTCCTTGGAGCTGGCTTTGGTGTGCTCGGTCCCTTGCTGCGTTGGGCCGCTCCGCTTTTGCACCCTGCTCCCTCTTCTGCTGTGTTGGTGGCTCTGTGTGACCACCACCTCTTCCTCCGCACTACACAGGTCACTCGCATGACCTTAATTCCATGTGGGGTCGAGGACCTCATCGTCCTCCACATCATCTTCCACCCACTCTTCACCCCTGCCCTCCTTGTCGGTCTGCACACTGCAAAAAGCCACAGCAGTTGGCACCTGTGTTTCGTCATCATCCGAGATGTGTTGCGGTGGTCCTCCCATGTACTCATCTTGAAACAAAAGTGGTTGGGCATCGGTGCACTCAATCTCTTCCACTTCTGCGGCAGGGCTATGTGGATGGCCCTGGGAAACCCTGCTAGCAGAGTCAACAAAAAGCAGAAGAGATTGCTGTATGACTTGGGGCTCAGACTGCTTGGATAATTTGCAAGGGGGTGAGGTGAAAGCCTGATGCACATCGGCTGCAGGTGCTAACTTTAATATTTCAGCAGGAGACTGGGTGGGAGACAAAATGAAGGAACTGTCAGCAACCCAATCTACTATCACCTGTACTTGTTCTGGCCTCACCATTCGTAGAGCCGCATTAGGTCCGACCAAATAACGTTGAAGGTTCTGTCGCCTACTCGCACCTGAGGAAGGTGTTTCACTTGTGTGTGTAGCTGGCACAGATCGACACATCCTCTCCCGGCAACAGGAGCTCCACCAGCAGCACCACGACCGGGACCACGTCCCTTATTCGCCACTCTCCTCATTTTCCCAAAATTTTGGGATTTTCCCAAAATGGGTGTTTTAAAAAAAAAAGAATATAACAACAGTATCTAACGCGTGTATTTCACACTGACAGATGCAGCCAAGGCTGCAAGTTTAGTATTTGGCACAAAATGTTTTTTTTTTTTAACCCAGAATATTTATGTCACACTAACAAATGCAGCATAGGCCCCAGATTTAGGGTATATCCCAAAATGGGTGTTTTTTTAAACCCAGAATATTATTTCAGTATTTCTAGCTTGCATCTCACACTGACAGATGCAGCCACGGCTGCAAATTTAGTATTTGGCCCAAAATGGGTGTTTTTTTAATAAAAGAATAACACAACACTATCTAACGCGTGTATTCCACACTGACAGATGCAACCAAGGCTGCAAATTTAGTATTTTGCCCTAAATGAGTGTTTTTTTTAAAAAAAACAATACCACAACACTATCTAACGCGTGTATTCCACACTGACAGATGCAGCCAAGGCTGCAAATTTTGTATTTTGCCCAAAATGGGTGTTTTTTTTAATAAAAGAATAGAACAACAGTATCTAACATGTGTATTTCACACTGACAGATGCAGCCAAGGCTGCAAATTTAGTATTTGGCACAAAATGGGTGTTTTTTTAAACTCAGAATATTATTGCAGTATTTCTAGCTTGTATGTCACACTAACAAATGCAGCATAGGCCCCAGATGTAGGGTATATCCCAAAATGGGTGTTTTTTTTAAACCCGGAATATTATTGCAGTATTTCTACCTTGTATGTCACACTAACAAATGCAGCATAGGCCCCAGATGTACAATATTGCCCAAAATGGGCCAAATTTAGCATTTGGTCCAAAATGTTTTTTTGTTTTTTTAATACAGAATAGAGCACCAGTATCTAACTCGTGTATTTCACACTGACAGATGTAGCCAAGGCTGCAAATTTCTTATTTTGTCCAAAATGGGTGTTTTTTTAAATAACAGAATAGAACAACAAAATGGGTGTTTTTTTAAACCCAGAATATTATTGCAGTATTTCTGGCTTGTATGTCACACTAACAAATGCAGCATAGGCCTCAGATGTAGGGTATATCCCATAATGGGTGTTTTTTTTAAACCCAGAATATTATCGCAGTATTTCTAGCTTCTATGTCACACTAACACATGCAGCATAGGCCCCAGATGTAGGATATTGCCAAAAATGGGTGTTCTTTTAAACCCAGAACATTATTGCAGTATTTCAAGCTTGTATCTCACACTGAGAGATGCAGCCAAGGCCGCAAATTTAGTATTTGGCCCAAAATGGTTTTTTTTTAAAATAAGAATATTATTGCAGTATTTCAAGCTGGTATCTCACACTGACAGATGCAGCCAAGGCAGCAAATTTAGTATTTGGCCCAAAATGGGTGTTTTTTTTATTTAAACCCAGAATATTATTGCAGTATTTCTAGCTTGTATGTTACACTAACAAATGCAGCATAGACCCCAGATGTAGGATATTGCCCAAAATTTGAGTTTTTTTAAACCCAGAATATTATTGCAGTATTTCTACCTTTGTATGTCACACTAACAAATGCAGCATAGGCCCCAGATGTAGGATATTGCCCAAAATGGGTGTTTTTTTAAACCCAGAATATAATTGCAATATTTCAAGCTGGTATCTCACACTGACAGATGCAGCCAAGGCCGCAAATTTAGTATTTGGCCCAAAATGGGTGTTTTTATAAACCCAGAATATTATTGCAATATTTCTACCTTTGTATGTCACACTAACAAATGCAGCATAGACCCCAGATGTAGGGTATTGCCCAAAATGGGTGTTTTTTTTAAACCCAGATTATTATTGCAGTATTTCAAGCTGTTATCTCACACTGACAGATGCAGCCAAGGCCGCAAATTTAGTATTTGGCCCAAAATGGGTGTTTTTATAAACCCAGAATATTATTGCAGTATTTCTAGATAGTATGTCACACTAACAAATGCAGCATAGGCCCCAGATGTAGCGTACTGCCCAAAATGGGTGTTTTTTTAAACCCAGATTATTATTGCAGTATTTCTACCTTGTACGTCACACTAACAAATGCAGCATAGGCCCCTGATGTAGGCTATTGCCCAAAATGGGTGTTTTTTTAAACCCAGAATATAATTGCAATATTTCAAGCTGGTATCTCACACTGACAGATGCAGCCAAGGCCGCAAATTTAGTATTTGGCCCAAAATGGGTGTTTTTATAAACCCAGAATATTATTGCAGTATTTCTAGCTTGTATGTCACACTAACAAATGCAGCATAGGCCCCAGATGTAGGGTATTGCCAAAAATGGGTGTTTTTTTAAACCCAGAAAATTATTGCAGTATTTAATAGCTTGTATCTCACACTGACAGATGCAGCCAAGGCCGCAAATTTAGTATTTGGTCCAAAATGGGTGTTTTATTTTAATAACAGAATAGAACACCAGTATCTAACACATGTATTTCACACTGACAGATGCAGCAAAGGCTGCAAATTTGTATTTTGCCCAAAATGTTTATTATTCTTTTCAATAACAAATATATCAACATTATCTAACGCGTGTATTTCACACTGACAGATGCAACAAAGGCTGCAAATTAAATTTTTTGCCCAAAATGGGTGTTTTATTAATATCAGAATAGAACACCTGTATCTAACGGGTGTATTTCACACTGTCAGATGCAGCCAAGGCCGCAAATTTACTATTTTGCCCAAAATGTGTGTTTTATTTTAACCCAGAATATTAGAACCCAGAAATACTATTATTGCAGTATTTCTGGCTTGTATGTCACACTAACAAATGCAGCATAGGCCCCAGATGTAGGGTATTGCCAAAAAATTGTGTTTTTTTAAACCCAGAAAATTATAGAAGTATTGCAAGCTTGTATTTCATACTGACAAATTCTGCAAAGGCACCAGATGTAGGATATTGCCAACAACTGGTGTTTTTTTAAACCCAGATTATTATTGCAGTATTTCAAGCTTGTATTTGAATGTCACAAATGCACATATGCTGTGCTGGTGCACTGAGCTTGCATAAAATGCCCACCTAACTAACACGGATAAAAGTTATTTTTCTGCGTCACTGGGCTCAGGGCAGGGTAAAAAGATTGTGCACTACACCCACAAAACTAAATCTATTTAGATCACTGAGTTAACAAGCACTTCAGATTAATTATTTCCTATTCTCTCCCTCACAGCAGCAGCATCCTATCCTTACACTAATCAGAGCAGAATGACGTGAAGTTCTACGTGACTCCAGCTTATATAGAGGCTGGGTCACATGCTGCACTGGCCAATCACAGCCATGCCATTAGTAGGCATGGCTGTGATGGCTTCTAAGGGCACAAGAGTAAAATGGTTGTTGATTGGTTGCTCTGCAGCCTATCAAAAAGCACCATTAAATCGCTGAACACCAAACTCGAACCTGAACTTTTACTGAAAAGTTCGGGTTGGGGTCCAAAAATCCTAAAGTTAAGTACGAACACGAACTTTACAGTTCGGGTCGCTCAACCCTATTGTAGACGAGGGCAATGTTGTGATATACTGTTCATAAAACAGCACAGTAGGATTATTTTCAATGATGTGGGAAATGTGAAAGTGATCTTGGAGAACACAGTCATGCAATCATTTTTTTATACATTCACAGTCCCAAGGTCAAGACTATGGAGGAGTTTATGTATTATAGAGCATTTCATGAGTTGTATTGGATTTGAAATGGAACAAAATTTAGGACAAGAGAAGGGCTTGGGTATTCTGGTACCAAACATGCATAACACCTTGACCATGTTATGCTATTGTGCACTATTCAGTGGCGTACTACTTACAGGTAGTTGTCATAGTTTCAGTAGTCGGGATGGTTGTTGAGGAAGTCATAGTTGATGATGATGGAGATGTTGCTGTAAACATAAAATATAAGGACAGTAGGATTATGTTAATTGACAAGGGAAATATGAAAGTGATCTTGGGGACCACAGTCATACAGCCATTTTTATATTTGCACATCTGTAGGGTCAAGACTCTGGTAGAGTTTATGTATTGCAGAAGACGTCAGATATAATGGATATTACTGTAAAGTCCCAAGCACAAGGAGTTCATTGAACATTAGTGTTGATCGAGCGCCAAAGTGCTCGGGTGCTCTGGCCGAACACATCAGGATGCTCGGGTACTCTAGCGATCACCCGAGTATAATGGAAGTCAATGGGATAACCCAAGCATTAAACAAGGCACCTCCTGCTCTGAAGAGGGGAGGGTGCCTGATTCATTGGAAAAGGTCATAAATTGATGGAAACACCACCGAAATGGTTCAGTAACAGCATGGGGAGGATGTCTCGATGCATCTTGGACTCCCAGGTAGCTGCTGGGAACCATGTTGTCCGAGTAGTATGCCACTTTTACAGACTGACAATAATATGCACAAAACCGAAAAAAAAAAAATTGAGGAAAAATGGTTAATAAACATTCTTTCCTGTATATTTACTTGTATATAAAGTGCATGTGCTGCCAAAACTTACAAGGAAGAGGTACTCCAATGCAACCTGTATATCACATAATGGAGGGCCTCATTCCCATTGTGGTACAATAGTTCAGGTAGTGGGACTCCTACACTCATAAAACCTATGCACTAAGAGAAAGGGCTGCCAAAAATTACAAGGAATCGGCACTCTAAAAAACACCCTTTGTTACACATAAAGGACGGCATCATACACACCCTTGAAAAATTATGATTGATGGCCTGCTGGTGACCCTCAAAAACATTTGGAGCAAGGGCCTGCTGATCTGACCATCTAAAACATTAGGGGCAAGGGCCTGCTGTTGCATTGGTGACTCTAGATAACCTCTGGGCGATTGCACGTCCCGGCGACAAACGATTTGGCTATCTGCCCTATTAACTTTTAATGTTCTTTTCTGCGCCTACCATGGTAATCACGGGTAATGGGGAATCAGGGTTTGATGCCGAAGAGGGAGCCTGAGAAACGACTACCACATCTAAGGGAGGTCAATGGCTGAAATCAGATTGGCTGTTTTCGAATTATGAACCACCCAGAGAGGGTGGGTCAAGTTATTAAAACACAAGTGTCCAAGGAAGGCAGCAGGCGCGCGACAATTACCCACTCCTGACTCGTGGAGGTAGTGACAATAAATAACAAGAGGCCCTGTTATTGGAATGAGTACACTTTCAGTTAACGAGGATCTATTGGATGGCAAGTCTGGTGTCAGCAGCCGACTTTCTCCTGGCCTCCACAACGTTCACCCAGTGTGCCATCATGGTGAGGATTGTGTTGACCAGACTCTTGGCTACTGAGACTGGACTTGTAGGTGAGGGCCTGCTGCCACTTTGTTGACCCTAGATAACTTCTAGGCGATTGTTCGTCCCCGTGACGGCGACGATCCATTTGGATGTCTGCCCTATCAACTTTGGAGCAATTTTTCAACAAGGACCTTCTGTTATAGCACCGTTTTCTTGATCCTCTCCACTAGAGGAATGAGAGATAAGAAGTTCTCTTTGTAGCGGGGGTTGAGAAGGGTGAACAACCAGTAATCCATGTTGTCTAAAATGTGTATAACGTGCAGGTTTTGGGAAAGGCAGTCTAACATGAATTCAGCCATGTGTGCCAGAGTACTAACAGGCAATACTTTGCTGTCGTCATCAGAAGGTGAGTTTACCCTGTAAAAGATTGTAGGTGAGGGCCTGCAGGTGAGCTTACCCTGTAAAACATTATATGCAAGGGCCTGTAGGTGAGCTGACCCTGTAAAACATTATATGTGAGGGCCTGTAGGTGAGCTGACCCTGTAAAACATTATATGCAAGAGCCTGCAGGTGATCTGACTCTTTAAAAGAGTGAACAACCAGTAATCTGTGTTGTCTAAAATGCGTATAACTCGTGGGTCGTGGGAAAGGCAGCATAACATGAAGTCAGCCATGTGTGCCAGAGTACCAACAGGCAAGACTTTGCTGTCATCATCAGAAGGATGACTGTCAATCTCCTCATCCTCTTCTTCCTCTTCTGCCCACCCACGCTGAACAGATGGAATTAAAATTCCATGGGTACTACCCTCTGTAGCGGAGGCAACCATCTCTCCTCCTCCTTATCGTCCAATTTGCGCTGAGAAGACATATGGAGGGGCTATCACCCTGTGTAATGTCTTCTTCCCCCATTTCCACTTCTTCCACATGCAAAGCATCATCCTAATTTGTGAGCAGCGAGCGGTTAACAGACACAGAAGTGGAATAGTTACGCTGATAATAGTGTTATCACCGCTCACCATCTGTGTTGATTCCTCAAAGTTTCTTAAAACCTCACAGAGGTCAGACATTCATGCCCACTCCTCGCTTGTCTATAGCGGAAGCTGACTGGAAAGGTGATGACCATGTTACAGCTGGTCTTCCACTACTGCCCTCTGCTGCTCACAAATCCTGGCTAAGATGTGGAACGTCGAGTTCCAGTGCGTGCTCACGTCGCACAACAGCCGGTAAGATGGCAATTTCAAGCGCTGCTGCAGCGTTGACTGACCCGCTGAAGCTGTCGATGACTTTCAGAAATGTGCACACACGCGACACACCTTCACCAGTAGCTCAGGCAAATTGGGGTAGGTTTTCAGAAACCGCTGAACCACTAAGTTTAAGACATGGGCTAGGCAAGGGATGTGTGTGAGCTTGACGAGCTCCAAAGCCGCCACCAAGTTACTGCCATTATCACACACAAACATGCCTGGTTGTAGGTTGAGTGGCGAGAGCCACAGCTCAGTCTGGTCTCTTATCCCCTGCAACAGCTCTGCGGTAGTGTGCTGTTTGTCCCCTAAGCATATTAGCTTCAGCACGGCCTGTTAAAGCTTACCCACTGCAGTGCTACACTGTTTCCAGCTACTGGCTGATGGCTGACTGGTGCTGCACACGGATAATTCGGAGGTGGAAGTGGAGCAGGAGGTGGAGGAGCAGAAATGGGGGTTGGAGCCACTAACGTAGGTGCTGGCAGAAACCCTGATGGAATTAGGGCCCGCAATCCTCGTTGTCAGTAGCACCGGTGCCATCCCAGGGTACCACTCTCTCCCTGCCTCCACATTGTTCACCCAGTGTGTTGTCAGGGAAATGTAGTGTCCCTGCCCAAATGCACTTTTCTATTAGTGTTGAGCGCGAATATTCGAATAACGAATTTTTATCTCGAATATCGCAACTTCGAGAATTTGCAAATATTTCAAAGATACTGCTATATATTCACTATATCGAATATTTGTAATTTTTTAACATCTAAAAACATGATTCCTCACTGCTTCTTGCTAGTGGGCCAATGAGTCATTTGCCCACAAGCAACTTAGGCAGGAAGAAATCATGTATTCATATGGAAAAAAATGTCTGAATATTCTAAAAAAAAACAAATATATAGCAATATAGCGAATATATTCATTATTTAGAATATTTGTCTCTTTTTCCCAATCTGTACAGTTGTTCACATACTCCTCCCCGACAAGCATCCCAGTCACCATTGGAACGCCTGTGGGTTAGAATATTCTATCGGATCTAAGTTTTCCCTGCAATTGTGAAAAATCAGATCTGATGGTATATTCTAACCCACAGGCGTTCCCATGGTGACGGGGGCGCTTGTCGGGGAGGAGTATGCCAAACAACTGTACGGGTTGAAATAAAAAAGGCGAATATTCTAAATAAAGAAAATATTCGCTATATCGCTATATATTCGTTTTTCTGAATATTCGTCATATTCTAAAACAAGAATACAGCAGTATAGTGGATATTCGCTAAATACAAATATAGAGCAATTTAGCTAATAAAGTGCTATAATAAAAATTTTTATAGTCATTTTTTTTTTTCATTTCTGGACTTCAGATTTGGAAAAAATTGACACTATTAAAAAAAATATTATAGCACTATATTAGCTTAGATAAATTTCTTTTTATTAGCTTAAATGGTATTTTCTCGAGTATTCGCTATATTGCTAAATATTCTTGTTTTAGAATATGATTAATATTCTTAAAATTAATATATAGCACTATATTGAGTGCTATATATTCTATTTTTGATCAACTTCGCATTACGCAATTTTTACATTTTAGATTAATCGCAATCGTGAAAATAATCTCGAATATGAATATTCGCGAATATGAAACGAATATTCTAGAGAATATTCACGAAATATCGCAAATTCGAATATGGGGCCTGCCGTTCATCACTATTTTCCATGTGTCCGTGGTTAAGTGGACCTTCCCAGTAACTGAGTTGGTCAGGGCACGCATGATGTTTCGGGACACATGTTGGTGTGAGGCGGGCACGGCATACATAGAAACATAGAAACATAGAATGTGTAGGCAGATAAGAACCATTTGGCCCATCTAGTCTGCCCAATATACTAAATACTATGGATAGCCCCTGGCCGTATCTTATATGAAGGATAGCCTTATGCCTATCCCATGCATGCTTAAACTCCTTCACTGTATTTGCAGCTACCACTTCTGCAGGAAGGCTATTCCATGCATCCACTACTCTCTCAGTAAAGTAATACTTCCTTATATTACTTTTAAACCTTTGCCCCTCTAATTTAAAACTGTGTCCTCTTGTGGTAGTTTTTCTTCTTTTAAATATGCTCTCCTCCGTTACCGAGTTGATTCCCTTTATGTATTTAAAAGTTTCTATCATATCCCCTCTGTCTCTTCTTTCTTCCAAGCTATACATATTAAGGTCTTTTAACCTTTCTTGGTAAGTTTTATCCTGCAATCCATGTACTAGTTTAGTAGCTCTTCTCTGAACTCTCTCTAGAGTATCTATATCCTTCTGGAGATATGGCCTCCAGTACTGCGCACAATACTCCAAGTGAGGTCTCACCAGTGTTCTGTACAGCGGCTGGGGACAGAGTACCGCGGGACGGCCGCCGACATCAGGCAGCAGAAGGCCTCAGTGTCCACAAGCCTAAATAACAACATTTCTAGGGCCAGTAATTTATAAAGGTACACATTTAGTGCTATGGCCTGTGAGCGGGTGGCTGGGTATTTGAGCTTTTGCTCAAATGCCTGAGGTAATGACATTTGGATGCTGTAATGAAGTGGATGTGGTTGCTGATGGTGCTTGTGAAGGTCCAGGTGCAGGGCGGGAGGCATCATTGCCTGCGCCTTCGACAGGCGATTGGCCAGCACATACCATAGGGGAAGAGGAGGCAGTGGTGTGACCCGCAGACACAGATTGTGGACCCAGACGTTCGTCCCACTTATTACGGTGCTTGGATGCCATGTGGAGGATCATGCTGGTGGTGGTGAGGCTGCTAGTGTTCACGCCCCAGCTCATTTTGGTACGGCACAGGTTCAAAACTACTATTCTTTTGTCGTCTGCACTTTCCTCAAAAAAGCGCCATACTGCAGAACACCTACCACTTGGCAAGGGAGATTTCTGCAAGGGGGTGCTCCGTGGAACAGTTGCGGACCTTTTTGGTGTGGCCCGCCTTCTCCTTTTTGCCACCCCACTGCCTCTTCCAGCCTGTTGCAGTGCAGCAGATCCCTCCCCCTCTGTACTGCTGTCCTCGCTCAGCTTTCCACCTTCTCAGGTTGGGTCAGTGACTTTATCGTCCACCACCTCCTTTTCCACTTCCTCACTCTGCTCATCCTCCTGACTTGTTGACTGAACCACTACCTCAGTAGTGTCTTATGCTCTTCATCAACCTCTTGAGACAGTAATTGCCGTTGAATTATTGGCAACTGTGTCTCATCATCATCCGCCTCATTAAACAGTAATTGCCGTTCCCCACCGTCATCTTCTGTTGATTGTGTATGCTCAATAGTTTGGGAATCAGGGCACAAGATTTGTCCCTCTTCAAGCGTGCTTGGCGAGAGGGCCAAATCAAGGAATGGCGCTGAAAAGAGCTCCTCGGTATATCCGAGTGTGGGATCACTTGTTTGCCCAGGCTCTCTATGGTGGGAGGAAGGAGGATCAGGGTGAGTATTGGGTTAAGCAGACTCTTGGCTACTAAGACTGGAGTTGGTGGAAGACAGGGTGGTGCTTAGCCGACTGGAAGCATTATCTGCTGCAATCCAACCGACCACCTGGTTGCCCTGGTCTGACTTCAAGAGTGGTGTCCTGCGCTGCCCTGCAAACTGGGACACGAAGCTAGGTATCGTGGATGATTGTTTTTCTTGTGCTCTGGCAGCAAGCACAGTTTCCAGCTGCAGCGTCCGTTACTCGCCTTCTTCACATTAAATGTTATATATGATTGAAAGTCTGTCACACGTACAGTTGCGTAAGATTTGAAAGTGTATGCGCAAAAAACTTTAAAAAGGTATTTGGGATGTGGAAACATCACACAGGAGATATCCCGCAGGTAATGTCAATGCTGTCACCAGCGACTAATGAAACATTACAGTGAATGTCACAGGTATTTGGGATGAAGAAACGTTATATAGGAGAGGTACCACCGGTAATGTTACTGTCTGTAGCGTCTAAGCAAAAAATTACACTGTATGTCACAGATGCATTTTTGAAGCGCACACCTTACACTGCAGATGTAGCCCTGGCAATGTCACTGTCAGAAGCATACACAGTCCATTGAGAAAGTACTCTGTATGTCACAGATATTTTTGGGATGCGCACACTTTACACTGGAGATGTGGCACAGCTAATGTCACTGTCCGCAGCGGACACCATCTACAGAAAAAGGACACTGTATGTCACAGATACATTTTTGAAGCGCACACGTTACACTGCCGATGTGGTATTGGTTATGTCACTGTCAGAAGCGGACACCGTCTATTAAAAAAGTACACTGTATGTCACAGAAATTTTTAGGATGCACAGACTTTACACTGGAGATGTGGCGTAGCTAATGTCACTGTCCGCAGCGGACACCATCTACGAAAAAAGGACACTGTATGTCACAGAATTTTTTTCAGTGCACATGTTACACTGCAGATGTGGTATTGGTTATGTCACTGTCAGAAGCGGACACCATCTATTGAAAAAGTACACTGTATGTCACAGAAATTTTTAGGATGCACAGACTTTACACAGGAGATGTGTTCACAGTGGACACCGTCTACGGAAAAAGTACACTGGATGTCAGATATATTTTGGATGCGCACACTTTACATTGGAGATGTGGCGCAGCTAATGTCACTGTCTGCAGCGGACACGTCTACTGAAAAAGTACACTGGATGTCAAAGATATTTTTGGGATGCGAACACTTTACACAGGAGATGTGGCGCAGGTAAAGTTACTGTCTGCAGTGGACACTGTCTACGGAAAAAGTACACTGGATGTCAGATATTTTTTTGATGCAAACACTTTACACTGGAGATTTGGCGCAGCTAATGTCACTGTCCGCAGCGGACACTGTTTACGGAAAAAAAAGACACTGGATGTCACAAATATTTTTGGGATGTGCACACTTTACACTGGAGATGTGGTGCAGTTAATGTCGCTGTCTACAGCAGCCTAACTATTGTACGCTATTTAGTGCAGGGAGCGCTAAAAATAGATATTGTTGCCACACACAATAGTCCTTAGAAGGACTTTTGGGTCTCTAAAAAGTTTTGGTGGTAAAAATATTCTTAAACCACTCCTTACACTGTCTGTCCCTTCCTCCGCACAGCTCTCTCTGACTAAGAATGAGCCGAACATGCATCATCGGCTAGCACCCGATAACACATTCCGGCCAGCCAATCACTGTAATGCCAGCAGCCACCATGGCTATGGCATTACAGTGAGAACAATACTTTCCTGAACTTTTATTGGCAACGTACCAGCCAAGAAACGTGTGCAGTGGAGACTTGACTGTGTTTGGCCGAGTATGCTCGATCATCACTATTAATAGGAAAAAAAAGGAAAAATATATGTCATAATTGCTGTTTAGTTGTCAAGTTACATTGTACTACAGCGATTTACAGGGTGTATTAATAGGGAATATACGTATGTCCTATTAGCCATTCTGCGATGAATTGTGATTGTTATATTTAATTCTTTGGGGAGTATTAATAGGAAAAAGAATATCTCTCAATTGCCATTCTGCAGTGAAATTACATTGTACTACAGCCTTTTTTGGGGTGTATTATTTTAATTCAATTCTTTTATTATACTGTATGTCAGACAGACAGGTGACAGGCTCTTTAAAGGAACAGGCAGTGGCCAAAATGTTTCTGTTGCACGTAGAAGTAGCAGCAGAAGAAGGGAGGGTGGCAGCAGGAGTCACAGTGAGAGGCCTGAGCACCCAGTGTTCATCTAGGGGTCGTGTCTTGACAAGCAACCCAGCGATGCTTCAATGGTTGACTCGGTTTTCGACTTTGTCGCAAGTGACATCCGACACCCTCAGCTAAAAGTTGGTGGGTTCCTCTGACACAATGCTTAGTTGGAATATCCTGGGAGCAGGCTCTGTGCCCCCACTGTTCTCAACCTGCCTCTGTCATTTTCTGTTCCCCCAGCGCGAGAAGTATTATATCCCGTAGGCTCGGCACCACTTTTCAGCGACGACAAGCTACTAGAGGACAGTCAGCAGCTACTGTCCACTCAAGATCTGCAGGAGACATCCGCTGCTTCTTCCGGTAGGTGGGCAAGTAGTGATGATGAGAGTGCGTGGGAGCAGGTGTTGCGAGCAGTCAGGCTCCTGGCACTAAGACCATTGAGAGAGACATCAGTGACATGCAGACAATAGCGGATTATGATGATGTAGCCGATTGCACTTGGGAGCCGGGTGAAGAAGGAGTCTTCATCATCATCATCATCAGGAAAAGAGGGTGGCAGCTTGCGCGTGAGGCAGCTTCTTAGCCAGCAGGTTGGTAATGTGGCTGTGACGTGAGTCAGCAGGGTGGCAACAGTGTGAGGTCGGGAGCCAAACGTTCCCAGGCTAAACCACTCGCTACGCAGGAGCCTACCTTCCTGGAAAGTAGCGGTGCAGAGGTTTATGGATGGCAGCAGTAGCAGGCAGTCAGCGCAGAGTGTTGGGGGGAAAATGCCATACTGGGCGTTGTGGCAATTATTTGTTAGGCTGCCGGAGGAGGTAAACATGGCCATTTGACAAATTTGTGGGCAGAAGTTGAAGCGTGGCCAATGTTGGCACCACGGCCATGCGTAAACACATACAGCTTCACCATAAAGTGGCCTGAGAGAACTGTGGTTCCGATGTGGTGGTCCAGCCTGCCAGTGGCATACACCCAATTTCATGCAGTCAAGGCTCCACTACCTACCCTGAAGGGAGCTGTCTGTCCTTCCCATCATCTGCTGGTCCTGATGCTCATGCTCCTCCTCCTCCTACTACTACACGTCAGTCGTTCCGTCAGCAATCGATCACCGAAGCAATTGCCAAGAGACAACAGTATGCATGCACTCATCCAAAGCACAGAATCTGAATGTGCTCCTGGCCAAGTTGCTGTTGCTGCAGTCCCTCCCTTTCCAAATGGTGGACTTTGCACCTTTCAGAGAACTGATGGCTTGTGCTGAGCCAAGGTGTTGAGTCCCAAGCTGTCATTTCTTTGCCAAAATGGCAGTACCAGCTCTGCACACATATGTAGAACAGAAGGTGAGCCCATCCTTGACCCTGTCGGTGTCTCCCAAAGTGCACAGCAGCGCCGACATGTGTAGCTATAACTACGGTCAAGGACAATATATGTCCTTTACAGCCCACTGGGTAAATGTGGTTCCTGCCCAGCCACACCAGCAACTTGGCCATATGACGCAGCTTCTGCCTCCATGTTCGTACTCCGTTGGTTTTGCGACAATGTCCGCCTCTGTCTCCATATCCTCCAGCGTGTCCTCAGGCTCCACTGCAGGGACAATTGATCATGGCTGGCAATGTGCAAATTTCTTAATTTACGATTTGGTCTAAATGATTAGGGGATACAAAAATTGTACCTGAATTGACTGATTGCATGGTGAGGTTTCTCTCTGTCTTATCAGAAGTTTTTGAAAAATTCTAGTAGAATTTCCACATTTTAGAATCAATTCACTCCTTTCTAATCTCAAATATTCTTTATTAAATTGTAAGACTAATTTAAAGGTAAGAAAATATAACTATAGCAAAGTAAGTTTTATATTTTGGGTGTAGTTTTCCTCTCCTGACATGTCTGTTTTAATATAGGTATATGAGATCCATAGTCTAAAATCATAAAACATCCCTTCATTATAGAGTACGCCCCTATGTCTCTCTATCAATCCACTAACAATTATGAGCCAAAGATACTCATTAGCTCAGTCTCTTAGATACAATTTTATAAACTGGAGGATGTTGCTTTGATTTTAATATGTCAGAGGACCTCCGTTTCTGCTGAACCCCTATACCATATGGTACTGTATGTTTGCCACTGATAGGGGTCCTGAATGGTGGACTGTAGTGCCCTGGAGCAGGGGTACTTTGAAGTCCGGACATTTGTGGACATTTGCCTGTTTTCCCCTATGCAAAGTCATCAACTCCTTAATTTATTTCACTTTAAAGGGTTAACTTGCATTGCCTTATACTGTTTAATACTTTATAATGGCATTTTATATGTATATTGTGATATGTATCCTGTTCATTTGCACATGTGTGCTTGCATGGCACTGTGGAAAGGGTTAATGAACACTAGGAGACTTTTGGGACTTTATAGCTAAACATGAGGACCTGGTAATTTTCCAAAGCTAACATAAGGTTTAAAAAAGAGCATTTTTTGGAGGGAAAAAGCCAGACCTGTTTACCACCAAAACCAGACTTACCCTTTGAATGTCTGATTTAGCTCTGTTATTATGTATAAAAGCCTGTTTTTGTCAGAAAAAAACTGCTGTGCCATTGCCATTCAGTACCATTGAAGCTCTAATGCAAGTCTATGAGAGACTGGAGTTGTAACATTGTATTTATTTGTGCTGAGTTTCTCCACTCCACCCCTCCAACTAGAAGGTTCTAGTTTAGTCAGAAACTATATAAGGAGAGCAGTCAGGGCCCTTAGTGTTCTGCAGTTAAAGAGCGGTTCTGCTGAACCGCAACACGTGCGACACCTTGGCAGTGTCCAGGGACACAGTGTAGCCATGAGGCCACCCCAAACCCGGCCACAGCAGGATCTTCCCCTAATATCCCAGAACTTCCTAGTAGGTTATTTTTAGAGATGAACAAGTTTCCCACAATTTGCTGAAATCAGACATCAGATTTGATTAGGTCCAAATAAACTTGACCCAAATGAAAGAGTCTTATTTCCTTGTAAAGTCATCTATGACATTCTGAGGTCTTTTACAACTGTATCCAACCCCTTTCAAGATCCTTAATGGCAAGACAACGCAAGGCAGCAGCATTTCCGGACTGAGCTGTTTTCTAGTGGTTATGACTAACGCCGCATCTATGAGCTCTCATGATTGGCTCTGCTAGAGGGAGTGCTACCTGCAAGGCATTATGGGGAAGCCTGCCAGACCACTGACCAAGGTCACGTGATCCTACTTCTCTGTCATCTGATCTGCAAAATAGTAACTCGTATCTTGAGTAATTTGTGGTACAGGAATCAAATTTTTTTTAGATTCCCTAAAATCTGAAACTTTTGGGAAATCAATAACAAATCCGATTAGCTAACCTCTAGTTATTGCAAAATGTGTTTTATAAACCAATGCATTATTTTTGAGGATGTCCCTAGGGAAAGGTGAGATCAGGCATATTGTACTTTAACATGCTTCATACTTAGTTCTTGCAGGAGATGGCAGCAGCCTATTCCTCTCCTCCCATTGAAAATACATGCCAAGTGCGCATTTACTGCCTTCTCAGGAACAAGTCTCCTTCTCCGTGTTTGTGGCCTGCAATCTCAGAGTCAGGGGTGCAGTTAAAGCTTTCCTCTCACTTGCAGAACCGTGCTACACACTCTTCTGCTCTCAGACTATCACTGCCCTCGAGGACCTACCTAACTTAACAGGAAGTGACATCATTCAAAGAACTTTACTCAGTGTGGAAAAGTGATTGCACAGTTTTGCCACTAGATGGCAGTAAAGCAACAATAATTACATTTACAATGCAGTTGCGCGAGAAAATATTGTTAAAACAGCTTTCTGGTAAATTCAACAACATGAACAGTATAAGAACAGTTTAGGCAGTTATTTTATACCTCTTGGACTGTAGACCACTCACCTACTTCCCACTAATAAAGGTGGTTTCTCTAATACTGACCCTTGTAGTACCCCACAAGTAACAATGATCCATCCAGTACTACCCCCCTGTGGTAGTAAAACCTCACATTCCATTGACCTTTGGCTCCACTCCTCTGACCATCTCCGATCTTATATTGATGCCCTATCCTGATAATAGATCTTTGATGTATAAGTCCCAGAAAACCCATTTAACTCCCAATTATTTCAGACGCTGGTGTATTTGTTCTATATAAAAATGCAAGAATATGTTTCTAGAAACTTATGTGACCGAGACTTAAATATAAGAGACATTTTTTAAATACCATGACCTGTAATCTGCACAGTGACAGCACAGGGGTGTCTTGCGGCGCTGGGGTCCTAGGTTTGAATCCAACCAATAAGAATATCTATATGATCTATATTGAGTTTGTATGTTCTCCCTGTGTTTGCAAGAGTTTCCTCCCTCACTCTGAAGATGTACTGATGGAAAATTTAGGTTGAGTAGAGATGAGTGAATTTTTGAAAAGTTCAATTCAGCTGATTCCCTGAACATTACAAAAAAGTTCCCTTCGTGACTAATTACTTTGTCACCAAGTGCATTTTTTTGTAAGTAGCGGGGAGCAATGACATGGAGCAGCGATAGCGCCGCCCCCCATCATTGTACCCTATGAAACCTACTATCTCCACTTGCTCGCGATGGGCTGGCCGCCGCCATCTTGCTTGAAGATCTGGTGTGAAATCTCGCGCAAGATTACGTCATCACACTGGCCAGCGTGGTGACGTTATACATCACTGAGCACGGGATTTCGGCCGAGATCTTCAATTAAGATGGTGGCTGGCAGCCCGTTGCGCACAAATGAAGGAGGTAAGTATAATTTTTTGACACTATTTCAGATTAAATCGATTCGCTAACACGAAGCACAAGAAAATTTGGCTTTGAGGCTAATCAAATTTATCCTGAAATTTGGATCGAATTCCACTTTGTGGGATTCAAATCTCTCATCTCTAGTTGTGAGCTCTGCTGGGTACAGCTAATGTTTGTTAAGTGCTGTGGTATATGTTGGTGCTATATCAGCAAGCAAATGGAATAAGTAGTAAGTTCTTACTTGCAGGTACAGGGAATGCTCTCGTTCCTGAAAGAAATGAAAAATAAATATATTGTAACTGTATAGTTTGTTTCTGGTATATGCTCAATGTATCACATTGGAAAAAGTCTGTTAATCACAGGTTTGCTAGTTGCCTGTGGAAATATTTTTTCTATTTAGTCTGGTCCTCCATTCTGTTATTGGTATTTTAACATAATTTGTTGGAACATTGCATTATTTCATGTACTGTATTTAGGCAAACTGAAAATCTGGCCAGAAAAAACAATGTATGATTGTAATGTAAAGCTAGTTTCACACTAGTGCTAGACACCTCAGACAGTATTTTCAAGCATCTCACTGGAGACATTTGGATCCGGCATTGGCGGACACTACCGGATACCCACATGACAGATATTCGGCTGCAACCCCGCAAATATGCACATTCTCGGCCAGACTAAATCAAGTGCAAGATAATTAAAACAATGCAAACAATGCAGTTAAAAGGTGTTGTCAGGAAGTTAAATGTCATTGTGGTCCCACGCTCAAGACTAGCGTTGAACGATTCGAAGTATCCGAAGCGCAATTCGTTTCGAAGTTTAGGAATTCCCTCTGCTTCATGGTAACAAACCATTTTCCTAAAATGCCCGCT
This sequence comes from Bufo gargarizans, assembly GCF_014858855.1. NCBI lineage: Eukaryota > Metazoa > Chordata > Amphibia > Anura > Bufonidae > Bufo > Bufo gargarizans. The sequence continues at coordinate 14,980,574 of NC_058088.1, read as the reverse complement.
AGAGTTGTCTTAGAAAGTGCAGGAGGAAAAAAATGCCTATTCCACTTGCTCGCACAGAGGCAGTCCACTCTTCTCTTGGGTGGAAAAGACCTGCCGAAAGACCTGTTCTGAGCAAGGCGATGTCACAGCACTCAGCGCTGGTTCTTCTGCAGGTATTTTTTTATCTAATGTTATCTAAAGGACTGCCTCTTCGTGAGTGATTTTTTTTTAAACCCAAAAGACCATATTGCACTAGTGCATTCCCTTTTTTAACTTCCATTAGATGGGTGAACTTCTGTCAGCGGCTGATAAAAGTGGTTCCATTGATTGACCGGCAAAATGGGTTTTTAACAGTGATTCGAGACAAATTAATTCATAACTAATCAAATTTCTTGTCAAACTTCGGTGAAGCTGGCGAATGGACTTTTTCAAAACTTTGTTTATCTCTACTCAAGACCCCCTCTATTAACTGAAGTGGAGAACTAGTGCAGATAATTTTTCAAAACTTTTTTTGTGTCATCTTTCATATTTGTATAATCATAATCCATTAATGATGTAATAAAATATACAGGTCCTTCTAAAAAAATTAAGTTCATTATTTTCTGTAATGTACTGATAAACATTAGACTTTCATATATTTTAGATTCATTACACACAACTGAAGTAGTTTTAAGCCTTTTATTGTTTTAATATTGATGATTTTGGCATACAGCTCATGAAAACCCAAAATTCCTATCTAAAAAAATTAGCATATTTCATCCGACCAATAAAAGAAAAGTGTTTTTAATACAAAAAAAGTCAACCTTCAAATAATTATGTTCAGTTCTGCACTCAATACTTGGTCGGGAATCCTTTTGCAGAAATGAAAGCTTCAATGCGGCGTGGCATGGAGGCAATCAGCCTGTGGCACTGCTGAATTGTTATGGAGGCCCAGGATGCTTCGATAGCGGCCTTAAGCTCATCCAGAGTGTTGGGTCTTGCGTCTCTCAACTTTCTCTTCCCAATATCCCACAGATTCTCTATGGGGTTCAGGTCAGGAGAGTTGGCAGGCCAATTGAGCACAGTAATACCATGGTCAGCAAACCATTTACCAGTGGTTTTGGCACTGTGAGCAGGTGCCAGGTCGTGCTGAAAAATGAAATCTTCATCTCCATAAAGCTTTTCAGCAGATGGAAGCATGAAGTGCTCCAAAATCTCCTGATAGCTAGCTGCATTGACCCTGCCCTTGATAAAACACAGTGGACCAACACCAGCAGCTGACATGGCACCCCAGACCATCACTGACTGTGGGTACTTGACACTGGACTTCAGGCATTTTGGCATTTCCCTCTCCCCAGTCTTCCTCCAGACTCTGGCACCTTGATTTCCGAATGACATGCAAAATTTGCTTTCATCCGAAAAAAAGTACTTTGGACCACTGAGCAACAGTCCAGTGCTGCGTCTCTGTAGCCCAGGTCAGGGTCTTCTGCCGCTGTTTCTGGTTCAAAAATGGCTTGACCTGGGGAATGCGGCACCTGTAGCCCATTTCCTGCACACGCCTGAACACGGTGGCTCTGGATGTTTCTACTCCAGACTCTGTCCACTGCTTCCGCAGGTCCCCCAAGGTCTGGAATCGGTCCTTCTCCACAATCTTCCCCAGGGTTCGGTCACCTCTTCTCATTGTGCAGCGTTTTCTGCCACACTTTTTCCTTCCCACAGACTTCCCACTGAGGTGCCTTGATACAGCACTCTGGGAACAGCCTATTCGTTCAGAAATTTCTTTCTGTGTCTTACCCTCTTGCTTGAGGGTGTCAATGATGGCCTTCTGGACAGAAGTCAGGTCGGCAGTCTTACCCATGATTGTGGTTTTGAGTAATGAACCAGGCTGGGAGTTTTTAAAAGCCTCAGGAATCTTTTGCAGGTGTTTAGAGTTAATTAGTTGATTCAGATGATTAGGTTAATAGCTCGTTTAGAGAACCTTTTCATGATATGCTAATTTTTTTAGATAGGAATTTTGTGTTTTCATGAGCTGTATGCCAAAATCATCAATATTAAAACAATAAAAGACTTAAAACGACTTCAGTTGTGTGTAATGAATCTAAAATATATGAAAGTCTAATGTTTATCAGTACATTACAGAAAATAATGAACTTTATCACAATATGCTAATTTTTTTAGAAGGACCTGTATATTTTTGAATACATTGGGCATTCTCTGGTTGTTTGTATAGCAACATTTTTAGGTTTATATGGTTGGTGATCCGTTTGCCCTACCTTATAGTATTATAGTGAGGCTTTTCTTTTTTGGTTCTATAGTGCAGACAATTGTTTGGACTCTTTGGAGGACTCAATGTGTCATGGCACCGGTTTACTGGAATGTTTTTCAAAAACAAAAATCTGCTTACATTTTACTTCAATAGCTAGATAAAAATCAATGGAAAAGTTTCAGGGATGAACTATGAATGGAGTTGTAAAGGATAAGGATGGACCATCAGTTTTTTGATCAGAAGAGGTCTGATACCACCACTGAACGGCTGTTCTATAGCAACCCAGGTGCCAGAAGTCTGCGGTGTCTGCGCCAGAACTAAACAGCTCTGTCTATTGTATACTGGGTGGAGCTGGTTAATGCAACACTGAAGTGAATGGGAGCAGCAGCCACTACACAATAGACATAGCTGTGTAATTCCAGCTCTGACTTCTGGTGCCAGAAGTACTCTGAAATAGTTGTTTGTCAGGGTATGGGGTTTTGGACTTCCACCGATTAAACATTGATTCTGAGGCTACACCCTCACTTGTAAAATCCTGGACAACCCCTAATAAGGTGCTATACACATTTTAGTTAGTGAGGCCAACAAACCATCTTATGTGCATAAAGACATCCTGACTATTCCCCAGCAGCAAATGGTGGAATATTCTTACTCTTTTGTTTTTATAAGCCGCCAATTGAAAACATATACGAGCATGCTTGTATATGGGGGTAAGGAGGAAGAGCTGTCAGCTGAACATTCCCTCAGTTGAGATGGACATTTTTGTAGGTTGCATTGTACACTGGGAATTTAATGCAGGTTTACATGCTGTTCTGAGCAAACCAAAGATAACCCATGGATAATCGGCAATCTCAGCACTGCTACATTTCTACGATGCAGAGAATACATTACAATTCATGACACAAAGATGAAACAAAAATAACCAACATAAACAGAAAATGTATCAAGTCATCGAAGTCACACTGACCCTGAGAACATGTCATGGACAAATATTTTAAGAGGTTTAGAAGATTGGTGTGAAACACATCATCAACAATTGTAAAACTCTGAGGACGGTAGTAATATGGGTTTTCACTATGATCAATACAGTATGTCCAGATTCGGCACTATGTAAGGTATTGCAGTTCCACCCACTCACTTTAGTGCAATACCAGGCTCAGCCTATGGAAAAGAGAGGTGTTGTTTCTTGAAAATAAGGAGATCTTAAATTTCACAAAACCCCTATGCAAATAAAGAAAACATTTGAAATGATGTCTATAAGATCCACCTTTGTACACAGGAAGTCCGACAGGGTTTTTCAAATGTTATGGAGGATTATTGATAGAGATATTCCCTTTATTTCCTTTTTACAGGGAAGATCAGCTCACTCCAATCCTACTTCCCTTATTAATTGACTTTACTTATTCCATTGGAGCACTGCAGAGATTTAAAGGGGATATTCTTGTTACAAGTTATCCCCTATACACAGGATAGAAGATAAGCATTAGATCGATGGAGACCCTGTTGCTAGGGCTCCTACTGATCACAAGAAGAAGGACCACATACCCCTCGGAACCCCCTCAAAATGAGCTGACTGGTATGCAAACTGCTGCTCCATTCTTCTCTATGGGAGTTCTAGAAATAGTCAAAAATTGACTTGTCTCTGAAACACAAGTAGAGATAAGCATCTGAAGTGGAATGGTAAGTGGTACAACCTGCCTCTCTCATCATTCAAAGGGCTCTGTGGGGTAGGTGGTCCTCAGTCTCGTGAGAATCCCAGCAGTAAAACTAATACTTATCTCCTATCATGTAGTAACTTGTATCAACAGGAATTGATCTTTAAAGGCTATGTACACCTTCGGAAGCAATTTTTTTATAATTGCATTTTACTCATCTTGAGTAGTGTTGAGCGCGAATATTCGAATTGCAAATTTTTTTCTCGAATATCGCAATTTCGAGATTTCGCGAATATTTAGAATATCGTTCTATATATTCGCAAAATCGAATATTCGTTTTTTTTTTTTATTATTATATTTCTTTCTTTCCCACTTCCCTAAAGTTGTTCTTACCTGTCCTTTGGATTCCTGGATTCCTGGCTACTCCAGTCAGTGGCGTTTTCAACTTACTGCTATATTCCATATTAGCTAAATTACAATCTAATCTATATGTGTATTTTACGAAATTTCGCATAGCCGAAATTGCGATGCGAGTAATATAACACGAAATAATCGCATGAAGATTTCAATTTAGCACTGCTATATTCCATATTCTAGCCTAATATGGAATATAGCTGTGCTAAATTCGCACTGCTATATTCCATATTAGGCTAGAATATGGAATATAGCAGTGCTAAGTTGAAATCTTCATGCGATTATTTCGTGTTATATTACTCGCATCGCAATTTCGACTTTTGCAAATGTTCATAATATTGCTCTAACTTCGTCTTTTAGAATATTTGTAATATTCTGAAAGACGAAGTTAGAGCAATATTGCGAATATTCTAAAAGACGAAGTTAGAGCAATATTACGAAATTTCGTAAAATACACATATAGATTGTAATTTAGCTAATATAGTGCTATAATCCCTTTTTTTTCCTCTAATTTTTTTTTGCCTCTTCTGAACTTAAGTTTTGTAAAATATGTACACTATTAAAAAATATTACTATAGCAGTATATTAGCTTAAATACAATCTATGTGTATTTTACGAAATTTCGTAATATTGCTCTAACTTCGTCTTTTAGAATATTCGTAATATTCTAAAAGACGAAGTTAGAGCAATATTAAGAACATTTGCAAAAGCCGAAATTGCGATGCGAGTAATATAACACGAAATAATCGCAAGAAGATTTCAACTTAGCACTGCTATACTCCATATTCTAGCCTAATATGGAATATAGCAGTGCTAACTTAGCACAGCTATATTCCATATTAGGTTAGAATATGGAATATAGCAGTGCTAAGTTGAAATCTTCATGCGATTATTTCGTGTTATATTACTCGCATCGCAATTTCGGCTTTTGCAAATGTTTCTAATATTGCTCTAACTTCGTCTTTTAGAATATTACGAATATTCTAAAAGACGAAGTTAGAGCAATATTACGAAATTTCGTAAAATACACATAGATTGTATTTAAGCTAATATACTGCTATAGTAATATTTTTTAATAGTGTACATATTTTACAAAACTTAAGTTCAGAAGAGGCAAAAAAAATTAGAGGAAAAAAAAGGGATTATAGCACTATATTAGCTAAATTACAATCTATATGTGTATTTTATGAAATTTCGTAATATTGCTCTAACTTCGTCTTTTAGAATATTCGTAATATTCTAAGAGACGAAGTTAGAGCAATATCACGAAATTTCGTAAAATACACATATTAGCCTAGCCATAGTCAATTAGCATAGGGACGTTGCCTTATACTATCAAGATAAATAATTGCAATATGCGAAAAATAAATCGCATATTATTTGCGATAATTGGAATAATTACGAATATTCGATTTCGACGAATATAACACGAATATTCATTTGAATATTCGCGAAATATCGCAAAATCGAATATGGCACCTCCCGCTCATCACTAATCTTGAGCCAAAAATCTTTTTTCAATTGGTCCTTATTCATAATATTGAACCTTTCTGTCACAAAGGGTTAACAGTTTGTCTTGATGTGTGAATGGTACTTTTTACTTTCACGTTGTGCTGGCCATCTTAAAACCCTTATCTTCAAATTACTACGAGGTCATGAACACTTATTTAAAGGGAATGTGTCATCAGAAAATGACCTGCTGTTTAAATCACTTTTTTATGTTTAACATATTTTTTATTTTCCATGTCATTTTTATATATTTCAAGAAAAACAAAAAATGCTGAAGTTTTCCACCGGTCACTATGTTTAATAATTGGCACCACTTCTTGGTTTGTACAGATCACTTTACTGAAGTTAACTCATTCTAATCCTGCCTGTAATTATATCATATATCATTGCCATGAAGCAATTTTTTAATACTTTTATAAATGCTGTTCAGAACATCTCAGGCAAGATGGCTGCCCCCATAATTATGTTCCGAAAACAGAATAAAAAAATCTAGAATCAGAAAATAAAAACAGATTGCAGAAAATATGTGTTACAATATGATTTTAACTGGCAGATAAAACATTTTTTGTTACACATTTGCTTTTTAGCCACATATTTATTAGTAAGATAAGAACTGAGCTATAAAGAGTGTTTATAATGTCAGAGAGCAGAGATAAGGAGCCCGTCAGATTAGCTGGCTGACGGAGCAGAGATAAAATTCTGATCCCTCTATTAGAGCATCTCAGCCCTGTACAGAAAAAAAGTTCCATATTTCTAATAAAGACCAAATAAAAAAAAGATTTTTAGCTCAAAATTAGTACTATGCAATAATACTAAAAATATTGTCCCCAAAGGTATACATAACCTTTAAGTATGTTTTCTCAGTCCCCCCAAACAATTGTGGAGTACTACAATATCTAAGGGCTTAAAAGGAGAATATTTGTGTGAAAAATATACAAAAGTCCCAAAAAATGTTTCCCTCTATTTCTCTGCCTCCAGTGCCCTCTGTCCCAAGCATCCTGTCATCTCGTTTACATCATTATCATTATATTATTGTTATTATTATTATTATTGTTATTATCACGTCTTATCCACCTCACCTGACCATGGTGGCAGACTCAGATCATAAAGTAGAGTATATATATGTGGGTCAACTTCCGTACTTGATTCTTTGATTTTATAGCTTTTTTGTGAGACTACTGATTCCAATATGTCTGTAAAACCTCACGGTACATTTACTATAATTGTTTGGTCTTCAAAAGAGAAAGAGGTGTGAAAGAACAACAGATGCCATCAAAGGGGAAACTTTGAAGATTAGAAAATTGTCACCTGGTCTGAAGGACTTCTTCATCAACTAGTCAGATTTTGGCAAAACTCCATAAAAACCATAGATCCATCTTGTGCCATTTGTTCATTCTTCTTACGGGTATCATTTTTCTTGCCATTATTATTCCCTTTAATGTCACGTGAGTCTTGTTTAAATTCTTCAATCCATAAGTATTCATGTGGAGAACATTTTTGGCAGGCTGCTGTTTTAGAGCTCCTTCCGGGTGGTTAATGCACCACAACACAAACAATGTCATCTCAAACTAGTCCCATACACCCGATGATGAGTTCAGTGTCATTCAGTGGTCTGCACAGCCACCAGAAAGCAACCTTTGAATCCATGGCTTGAAGAATTCAGCTTGTTCTGAGGGCACATGAAGTCCTTCCCAAAGCGAGATATATCTTAATTATACTGCAGCTGGTTACTTTGAGAATAATGATTTTTTTTTTACGAGACAGACAAACTGGAATTAAAGCAGCTCTCCAGGAACCTCCCTGCCTCTTGCCTCTTTAGATGTGCCAAATGATCTTCTTTATTTTACTGTTGATCAAATTTCCTGTATATCTATACTCTTCTGATAAGTCTGCTAGAGAAGCTGCAGGTTTTGAGGTTAGTGGGTATCCACTGAAGTTGTTTTATCTTTGTATCCATTCTTTTTCACATTGTTCTGCCATGTGTTTCTAAGGCTACTTTCACATCTGCGATTTTGCTGTCCGGTTTTGAGATCTGGCACAGGCACTCAAAGCTGCAGTCCCGATTCATTGTCAATGGGGGCAAAAGTAAACAAACCGAAATGAAGTGCACCAGAACGGATTCAGTTCTAGTTTGTTGCATTCCCATGCCGGACACAAAACCACTGCCACTTCGGCATGTAAGTCAATGGTGCCGGATCTGATTTCTTCATTTTCTATATAATACAACCAGATCCATTCTGAACGGATGCAGCCGGTTGTGTTATTATAATGAAAGCGTTTTGGTGTAGTTTTGAGACTCCATGCCGGATCTCAAAACCGGTCAGCTAAAGGGCAGATATGTAAGTAGTCTAAGGCTAGTTTCAACTAACGGTAGGGATCTGGCAGGACGTTATGACAGGGAACAGCCTGCCAGATCTCTTTGTACATTGCCAGAAGCTTCTAAGACCCCATCTGGCCCCATAACTATAATGAGGACCATCAAAGATCCGGATGCATTCCTTGCCTTGTGCCTTGTATTAACTTTGTCTACATCAGAAATTCCATTTGCTGAAGTGAGACAACCCCTTTAACTTGCTCTGACCACAGATGACTCTAAAGTGCTCTGAAACAAATTACTAAGATGCAGTGAAGCAATACATGACTCCAAAATCAGATTACAATTTTGTTGTAGTCTGTTACCATGGAGACCACTACATTTGAACGTGAGCCGTTTATGGTAAAAGTATAATTTTGTTTAATACTCTATACACGGTTAGAGTATTTATATTGTTGATTGAGTACAGTGAATTGGTTGCAAATCTTAACATGTATTTTTTTTATATATCAGCATGCACTCCATAAACATATTGGTAAAGAGGCAGGAGACACAGTAAACATAAATCTTTTTTACAGATTAAAATCTGCATTCATAAGAAAATCAACAAGCAGACAGTTGATGAAAGTGAATCCCTGCCAGTTATATCTCATAGATGAATTAGCATATATCTATTCCGATGCATTACTGACAGATCCCTTTTGATCCTATCTTGTAGAAACCACCAAGACAAACCATATAATGTGCTGTGCATATTATGGTGTGACCCAGCAGATAGCAAGTCTCTCCTTAGCTTCTTTTTTTCACTGTGCCTGAGACCCAACAGAGGTGAGTAAGCTATTTTTGCTCCAAAAGCCTCCCCTATCTTTCTCTTACTTGCTTTGCACTTTCCTTAGGACAGTCGCTCTAAAAGACGCTAATGCATTTCACATCACTTACTCTCTTGATGTTTTATTTAAATTTTATTTTTTGTCCCTCTTGTCTTCCTTATCTTCTAAGTTCTATGTAAGTAATTAATTCACTGCTTTCTCCCTCAGGGACATATATACATCCAAAAGTGTAAAATTTGTGGTTAATGTTCTTGTTCTAAACAACTCTATACACGCACCAACCCTCTAGACCTCATTTCCTCTCACCTCTGGCGTTCGTCTCTACACATTTCTCCATTTTAGATTCACATTTTTTATATGCATAGTTTTTCTCCACCCTTATGTTAAAAAGAACATTTTTTCTTTCTATCTGCACTGCTTTTAATGGAATTAGTGGTAGATTCTGCAAATCTGAAACGTAAGTTCATTTTAACATCTTCTGTCTGTCTTCTATTTCACTTATCACTTATGTAAGTTTAGACTTAGGTTGGCATTATGCCATCCTGGGGTCGATGCCAGTAGAAAACTGTCACACTGAGGGTTTTAAAGAAGAAGACTTTGATCTAATGTAGCTTTTTGCGTTATTATTTTGTGTACTGGAGAGGAAAATTTAGAGAGATTATAACTTCATTAAAATTTATTTAGGTTCTTTAATGATGTACATTGCATAATCCCCATTAACCTTTTGTTTTCCTGGTGTTTTTTTTCTACATACACTCTTTACATTAAACTCTGTTGCACATTCATTTTTAATTAATCAGATTTTAATATAGTCTCCGAATGTGAATGTAAATGTATTGTTATTTATTTAGATCTTCACTTTCTTTTCTATCGTTCCCCTTTCTCTACCTTTGTTTCTGTTTTTCTATTCCATTCATTTATTTTTCTCTTTTCTGTTAACATTCTCTCTCTGTTAATTTCCTTTCTCTCTCTCTCTCTTATTCTTCTCTTTTCTTTTTTCTATTCCCCATCACTATCTCTGTCCCTTTCCATTGCCTTTCTGCATCCCTTATTTTCCTTTTTTCTCTTCCTGCTCTCTATTTCTGTCTCTGTTTCATCCCCTCCCTTCTTTTCTTCTATATATACATAGTTTAATTATACTTCTGTTCCCCCATACTTCCTTGCCATCATACTTACATAAATTTCCATTCTGATCCCAAGTGCCAATCTCTGAATCTCTTTTTCTCCTTTTCCTTTCTCTGTGTCTCTGAATCCAAGTCTGAAACCACTCTCTGTACTTTTCCTCTCTCCCTCTCTATTTTGCATTTTATATCCAACTCTCTCCTTGCTTCTGTTTCTTCTCTGATTCTCTTCTCTCCCTGTCTGTCTCTGCTTTTATCCATTGATTCTTCTCATTTCCCTTTCCCCTCTCTCGATCTCTGTCTCTGTTTTTGTCTACTCTCTCGCCCATTTTCTGATTAACTTATTTCCTCCCTCTATGTTTTGGTTTTTCTCCATTGACTGCTCCCAATTCTCAACTTCCCTCTATCTTCTCCAGTTTTCTCCATGTATTCTTTCCATTTTCCTGTTTTTCTAGTTTTTTCCCATTCCTTATTTCCCTCTCTGATTTTCCTCTTTTCCCCTTCATATCTGATTCTCTTCTTTTCTTACTTAGTGTTTCTATTTTTTTCCACTCCATCTCTCTCTTTTGTCTCCCCCCCCCCCCCCCCACTTTGGTTTTCCGGAGAGCTCTTTTTCTTGTTCCTCTAATTCTCTGCCCTTATTCTACCTTTCTCTCCTCGCTATCCATTCTCCTCTTGCACCATCCCTACTTCTGTCATATGCAGATTCAGGCAGCTGCATGCATAATGAATGTCAAATAAATCACTCATATATCTCTGTATCTTTTACATTGTTATAGAAATTGGATTATTGATTTAATTACTGAGTGAGTGGCCTGAGGTGCAAAACAGCCGTTGCCATGAGCTACTAGCCTGTGCTGTGTGTTTGTCCGCCCCATGCCTACATTGCTGAATGTACATGACATTTGGAGAAAAGAATATCCTCTTTCTGGTGAGTGCCGCCTAGCTGTTCCTTCTTTATTGTATATTTGAAATACTTAGAGGCAGAAGCACCGCCTGGAGGGATATAGAAGACCTTGTTTTAAACATATAGCTGGTTTGAAGAGGGAAATAGGCAGTGCCACCCCCTCTGTGCTCTGGAGCTTTTTTCATTGATTTGATTACTACTCGTATACATATTTAATATAAATAATTGCGTCTACCCTGCATTTACAATATTTTATATTGTTGCAAATTTACCTATTTCCTTTACTGTGTCTCAAAAATAGTTTTATACCCACTTTATTTATTTTGTCTCATGCATTTGTTTAGAAGTTAATATATAGATTCATGTCAGCTTCATTCATGTATAGAGATTCAGGTTCATTTTCAGCTCTCAGACTCAGTCTACTGATTAAATCCAGGCTCAATTTGATTCCACCCATATCAAAAGTGCTCTAATTGGCCTTAAAAAAATGGTGGTTTTTTTTATTGTTCTTCTCCCTCTCCTTCTCCCAGTTGAATGACAAAAAATTTGGATTTGGATGCAAATGGTATAAAAAAAATGGAAATCCAAATAGTTTCAAATAATTTCTCTAATAAAGCGTGTATCCATATATACCATACACCAGAAAGTAAAGCTATCCAAATCCTTACATTATGATCAACATATCCGCAGTGTAAAATAACCTCATTCCATATCCTACTTTTTACATTTAAAATTTGTCCACCAAACGCCCCTTTAAAAACATTTGCGGAGAAAAAAAAAACCAATACAAAAACAGCAACCAAAACTATAAAAACAGACAATTGTATTTAAAGCACACTTAAAGGCTACCAGAAGCTTCAACAGTAATTCCATAATGTTATCCATCTCCACATAATCTCACAGTACTACAAAAAATGGGAAAACTTTTTGATTTCCCATTTTAGTTTTTGATGAAAAAACAAACAAAAACAGAATGATCTTACCATTTGTGAAAAGATACACAGCCACCAGAAATATCCATGATGTCTTTAGGACAAAAGCCATGCTTGAACCATTGATGTTCCCTCTTGGTGCCAAGGAATTAAAGCAAATAATAAAAATGAAGACAGCAGGTTGGCCTTTCTAACTTTAAGGTCTTGGACAAAGGTGTTGACACCATTCCAGGGAAGAGGGAGGGACAGTAAATGAGGTATTGTTTGCCCTCTTCCATTCTCAATGACCAATGTCAGAAACATGCAGGGCCTGGTGCGGTTAACATACATTCTGGAATCTACATTTTCATTTTAGGAGCATGCAGAAGGTGTAGGCAGATGAATTAATAGATCTAAATCCAGTGCTAATAGCTCCTTCAGCCTTTGACTTGTTGTCTATGCCACTATGGGAACTGGAATGTACATGATAAGCCAACAATTATCTTGGAATAGTGTGGTGGTGAATGGTACATAAATATGTAAAGTCTATTATGTACATTTGCCTCATCTTCAGGCTAAATGTAATGGTGAACCCTAAGTCTTAACCACATAAGTCATGTCTACTAGGTATTCTCTTTCAAGGAAAAAGAGACATTAAATTATATATGCTGCATGCGTTTTCATGGTAAGGTAACTAAGCTTCTTCAGTACGTAGAACTCAATATACCAAAAAATAAATAAAAATAAAATGGCATATAGAGTGGTTTCCCACATATGCAATCAGTTTGAAATCCAACATAAAGCATCATGATGGAATTTCAGATCTGATATTTCACTTCACCATTCAAGCAGCCCCCAATTTTTGTTTTCAACCCTTAGTTGATTGAGTTTCTGAGATGTTTAAGGTCATTGTTGTTTTGTCATTTTGTAAGCTTTAATATTCTGTTAGAAGGTCTCATATTATCCTCCGGTCACTTCTGGTGTAATGATGAATTCATAGTGCATTCCATGTATGATGGTGAGCTATCCAGGTAGTGATGCAGGAAGGCACCTGTGGAATGCTGTCTTTGGGTTTTGCCAAGCCTGTTTTCTGTGGTCAAATAGAGTTTACCCAGCAATGGTGGGAAATTAATTGTTCATTGATGATCATTGCCTAGTTTTCAACAACAGTAGATCTGCATTTACATGCATCAATCACACTTTCTTGATGGGGATGAACCAGTGATGATATTATGAGATTCTTAAACACTTCTTTCTGCATATTACATTCTGCTCTCAGACAGAATTTACAGGGCTGGGTCTAGTGTGGGGAAGTTGTATGATATATTTTATATTTTGTTTATGATCTTCCACACAGTGAAATCATTGATGCCTGATCTTTTCCAGACTCTTAGGGATCTTATAGCCTTCCTTCTAAAGTCATCAGAGGTTGATTTGGATCTAGACATGGACATATTACACCAAGAAAGATCAAAGCAAACAAAATTAGGTGTATTTAATAAGACAGTCAATGCTTTCATCATAGCCACCAAAAATAACATTTTGATCCTAATTTTAGGTCTCTCTGTAGAAACAGGAAGAGGGATAGGGCATATCAGGCGTTTTCATTTTTATAACAAGTTAATTTGTTACTGTATTTCAGTGTCGGACTGGGGTACCTAGGGCCCACCAGTAAAATTTATTTTGGGGACCCAGCGTATGGATACATTCAAATATTACCTGCTCACAAAGCAGCAAGATGCTACCAGATGACTGAATATGAAGATGCTACCAGATGACTGAATATGGGGGTCTCTGTAGCAACTTTGAGAAGGTAGGTCCTGGCGAGAAGAGGACACTGGCAGATTTCCTCTATACCTAGAAGTCATCTCAGCTCTATGTCTATAATAATAAACTGGGGAGTTTCTTTTATAATCAAGTTTTTTATATGAACATAGGCTGGTGGAGGTGCTGTACACTGAATATATGTATGTAGTGCAGTCATTCTACTGTGTTATGTGTCACTTGTGCAGGGGGTGGGAAACTAGGGGACCACCTTGCTCAGGGGGCCCACCGGGGATTCACCTGTACCCCTGTGGGCCAGTCCAAACCTGCTGTAATTTGTTCATTTCCATCATTTTATCTTTGAGATCACCATCCACATCAATCTCCTCTCCACCGATTATTAGATTCTTAGATTCTTATACGCAGAATACCTATATGACAGTACTCTTAGAACTCAATATTGTTGTACGCAAAATGTTTTTTATTCAAAGTTTGTTTCATTGTCCTCTAACCCCTTCCAGATGCAACCATTTTCAATTTTATTCATTTTCATTTTTCCTCTCTGCCTTACAAGAACCATATTTTCTTTTTGTTTGCTTTTCATTCATATAGCCATAAAAGGGCTTTTTTTTTTTTTAGTTTGTAGTTTGTAATGGTGCCATTTGATATTCTATTTGCTATAGTGGGATGTTGGAAAAGAATAAAAAATAATGGTGTGTAATTGAAAAACAATTAATTACATCATTGTTTTATGTTTTTTTGTTTGTACAGCATTCACTTTGTGGTACAAATGCCACAATACCTTAATCTGAGGGTCAGTATGATTACAGCTATACAATGGGTATGTGGCTTTTGCTATGTTTAAATTTAAATAAATAAATATATTTGAAAAACAAATGTCTTTTCATCACCAGATTCCGATGCTCATAATTTTTTTGATGATTTCATTTACAGAGTCATTTAAGGGCTCTTTTTTTATTGTTGAAAGATTTGTATCTTTTATTTAAACCTCCACTTTATTTTTAGTTTTTTCCCACCATGGATGTCGAGAAGAGGTTAAAGCCAGGTTCACATCACTGTTTCATTTTCCGAATACTGTATTTTAAGCATCTGTTATTCTCATTTGAGATACATTATTTTAGATGGAAATAAAGTCTTTCACAAAGTTGTTTTTTTCCCCATCTAAAATAATGGATCTCAGATGGAAATGGCTAAAACACATGCAAAATGTGCATAACTACATAACTGCATAACTGACCATAATGGGTCCCTAAAATGCAAATAAGTAAAGTAAGGAGGCACACCACATAAAATAACACCAAACCATGGCAAAAGACCATATAGGAAAAGAAAAAAAAAAGCAGCATACAAAGGCTGCACAGCTTATTGTAAAAATCAATAGTTTATTTGTAGACACAAAGCCCAAAAAGTTAAAACCATCGTATACAATTACAACATTGTGTTTGGATCAACAATAAGTCCAACACACAAACTCGCAACCACAGAGTACAACATAAGAACATTTGCAAGCCGCCAAAGAAATGTACAATTCATAAGTATGGTATCAAAGACAGTGCAAGATACTTATCCAATAGAAAAGTAGGTGGTCATGGTGTGCAGGTAATACGCCCCACGCGTATTGCTGAATAAAACCAGCTTTCTCAGAGGTCTAGAGGTAAAGGCAACTGTGCCCACAATATATACATAAGTAATTTGACTAACATAGATATCACCTGTTAAATAGTAAATTAGGCAAAACGGAGAGGTGTGACGAAGATATATTGTTTTCCCTGATGAAGAACCCACATCCCTGTACAATGGTGACGCCACATGTGCCGGCGTATTAGAAACTGGATCGCGCATGCGCAGGATGGCGCCAAACCAGAAGTGGTACCGCAATGTTTTCCACTGGCCGGAGGTGAATCTCGATCACCTCACAAATTAGTGCGCGCATGCGCTGACCCATCCATGATGCGTTCCATACTGCGTTCCAATTACAGGAAGTAAAGACACAAATGGATACATTGCATCCATTGGCTATGTTTCAAGAACATATTGTGGGTTGGTATTGTTATATTGACGATGTTCTATTTCTTTGGCAGGGGCCAAAAAAAAGCGATGTGAGCAGTTCATTGACATGTTAAACCAAAATCGTCTCAATATTTTTTTGACTTGGGATTTCGGAATTGGAGGTTGATTTTTTGGATCTGAGGATCTGTATGGATGGTCCTCATTGTGACATCGTTATTTCGCAAGACTACTGCTACCAATAGTCAACTCCATTATCACAGTTTTCATCCGGTTCACCTTAAGAAAGGGATACCTAAGAGCCAGTTCCTAAGGCTCCCCCACAACTGTACATCTATGATGGATTTTAAGGAGGCCTCTAATGATTTATCATCACGGTTTCAGAGAGAGGGGATACCCTAAAAAGGTTATTTCACAGGCCTATTGTTTAGCCAAGAGTTTGAATCATTTTGATCTGTTTAAACCAAGACCAAGGATCTGTGACAATAAAATACGACCTATCACTCTGTATAACAACCAATGGACTGACCTCTATAGGATTTTGGGCACACACTGGTATCTCTTAACTTCTGATATGAGACTCACTCCATACATTGATGCCAAACCAAGAATAATTGGTCTCAGAGCACCTAATTTGAAGGATAAACTGGTGCAAAGTCATTTTCAACATCCAACTGGCATGACGGATGGTGGCATGAAATTGAGGGGTGCATACCCATGTGGGAATTGCAATGTATGCCAATTTATGTTGGTTTCTAATAGTTTTATGAATTTGAGTAGAGTTGAGCGAACACCTGGATGTTCGGGTTCGAGAAGTTCGGCCGAACTTCCCGGAAATGTACGGGTTCGGGATCCGAATCCGATCCGAACTTCGTCCCGTACCCGAACCCCATTGAAGTCAATAGGGACCCGAACTTTTCGGTACTAAAAAGGCTGTAAAACAGCCCAGGAAAGGGCTAGAGGGCTGCAAAAGGCAGCAACATGTAGGTAAATCCCCTGCAAACAAATGTGGATAGGGAAATGAATTAAAATAAAAATTAAATAAATAGAAATTAACCAAAATCAATTGGAGAGAGGTCCCATAGCAGAGAATCTGGCTTCACGTCACCCACCACTGGAACAGTCCATTCTCAGATATTTAGGCCCCGGCACCCAGGCAGAGGAGAGAGGTCCCGTAACAGAGAATCTGTCTTCATGTCAGCAGAGAATCAGTCTGCATGTCATAGCAGAGAATCAGGCTTCACGTCAGCCACCACTGCAACAGTCCATTGTCATAAATTTAGGCCCAGCACCCAGGCAGAGGAAAGAGGTCCCGTAACAGACAATCTGGCTTCATGTCAGCAGAGAATCAGTCTTCATATCATAGCAGAGAATCAGGCTTCACGTCAACCACCACTGTAAGAGTCCATTTTCATAAATTTAGGCCCAGCACCCAGGCAGAGGAGAGAGGTCCCGTAACAGACAATCTGGCTTCATGTCAGCAGAGAATCATTCTTCATGTCATAGCAGAGAATCAGGCTTCACATCAGCCACCACTGCAACAGTCCATTGTCATAAATTTAGGCCCAGCACCCAGGCAGAGGAGAGAGGTCCCGTAACAGACAATCTGGCTTCATGTCAGCAGAGAATCAGTCTTCATATCATAGCAGAGAATCAGGCTTCACGTCACCCACCACTGTAAGAGTCCATTTTCATAAATTTAGGCCCAGCACCCAGGCAGAGGAGAGAGGTCCCGTAACAGACAATCTGGCTTCATGTCAGCAGAGAATCAGTCTTCATATCATAGCAGAGAATCAGGCTTCACGTCAGCCACCACTGCAACAGTCCATTGTCAGATATTTAGGCCCAGCACCCAGGCAGAGGAGAGAGGTCCCCTAACAGACAATCAGGCTTCACGTCAGCCACCAGTGCAACAGTCCATTGGCATATATTTAGGCCCAGCACCCAGGCAGAGGAGAGAGGTCCCGTAACAGACAATCTGGCTTCATGTCAGCAGAGAATCAGTCTTCATATCATAGCAGAGAATCAGGCTTCACGTCACCCACCACTGTAAGAGTCCATTTTCATAAATTTAGGCCCAGCACCCAGGCAGAGAAGAGAGGTCCCGTAACAGAGAATCTGGCTTCATGTCAGCAGAGAATCAGTCTGCATGTCATAGCAGAGAATCAGGCTTCACGTCAGCCACCACTGCAACAGTCCATTGTCATAAATTTAGGCCAAGCACCCAGGCAGAGGAGAGAGGTCCCGTAACAGACAATCTGGCTTCATGTCAGCAGAGAATCAGTCTTCATATCATAGCAGAGAATCAGGCTTCACGTCACCCACCACTGTAAGCGTCCATTTTCATAAATTTAGGCCCAGCACCCAGGCAGAGGAGAGAGGTCCCGTAACAGACAATCTGGCTTCATGTCATCAGAGAATCAGTCTTCATGTCATAGCAGAGAATCAGGCTTCACGTCACCCACCACTGTAAGAGTCCATTTTCATAAATTTAGGCCCAGCACCCAGGCAGAGGAGAGAGGTCCCGTAACAGACAATCTGGCTTCATGTCAGCAGAGAATCAGTCTTCATATCATAGCAGAGAATCAGGCTTCACGTCAGCCACCAATGCAACAGTCCATTGTCAGATATTTAGGCCCAGCACCCAGGCAGAGGAGAGAGGTCCCGTAACAGCAATCAGGCTTCACGTCAGCCACCAGTGCAACAGTCCATTGGCATATATTTAGGCCCAGCACCCAGGCAGAGGAGAGAGGTCCCGTAACAGAGAATCAGGCTACACGTCAGCCACCAGTGCAACAGTCCATTGGCATATATTTAGGCCCAGCACCCAGGCAGAGGAGAGAGGTCCCGTAACAGAGAATCTGGCTTCATGTCAGCAGAGAATTAGTCTGCATGTCATAGCAGAGAATCAGGCTTCACGTCATCCAACATTGGAACAGTCCATTGGCATATATTTAGGCCCCGGCACCCAGACAGAGGAGAGGTTCATTCAAATTTGGGTAGCCTCGCAATATAATGGTAAAATAAAAATAAAAATAGGATTGAATGAGGAAGTGCCCTGGAGTACAATAATATATGGTTAAGGGGAGGTAGTTAATGTCTAATCTGGACAAGGGACAGACAGGTCCTGTGAGATCCATGCCTGGTTCATTTTTATGAACGTCAGCTTGTCCACATTGGCTGTAGACAGGCGGCTGCGTTTGTCTGTAATGACAACCTCTGCCGTGCTGAATACACGTTCAGACAAAACGCTGGCCGCCGGGCAGGCCAGCACCTCCAAGGCATAAAAGGCTAGCTCTGGCCACGTGGACAATTTAGAGACCCAGTAGTTGAATGGGGCCGAACCATCAGTCAGTACGTGGAGGGGTGTGCACACGTACTTTTCCACCATGTTAGTGAAATGTTGCCTCCTGCTAACACGTTGCGTATCAGGTGGTGGTGCAGTTAGCTGTGGCGTGTTGACAAAACTTTTCCACATCTCTGCCATGCTAACCCTGCCCTCAGAGGAGCTGGCCGTGACACAGCTGCCTTGGGGACCTCTTGCTCCTCCTCTGCCTTGGCCTTGGGCTTCCACTTGTTCCCCTGTGACATTTGGGAATTCTCTCAGTAGTGCGTCTACCAACGTGCGCTTGTACTCGTGCATCTTCCTATCACGCTCCAGTGCAGGAAGTAAGGTGGGCACATTGTCTTTGTAGCGTGGATCCAGCAGGGTGGCAACCCAGTTTTCCGCACACGTTAAAATGTGGGCAACTCTGCTGTCGTTGCGCAGGCACTGCAGCATGTAGTCGCTCATGTGTGCCAGGCTGCCCAGGGGTAAGGACAAGCTGTCCTCTGTGGGAGGCGTATCGTCATCGTCCTGCCTTTCCCCCCAGCCACGCACCAGTGATGGACCCGAGCTGCGTTGGGTGCCACCCCGCTGTGACCATGCTTCATCCTCATCCTCCTCCACCTCCTCCTCATCCTCGTCCTCCTCGTCCTCCAGTAGTGGGCCCTGGCTGGCCACATTTGTACCTGGCCTCTGCTGTTGCCAAAAACCTCCCTCTGAGTCACTTCGAAGAGACTGGCCTGAAAGTGCTAAAAATGACCCCTCTTCCTCCTCCTCCTCCTCCTGGGCCACCTCCTCTTCCATCATCGCCCTAAGTGTTTTCTCAAGGAGACATAGAAGTGGTATTGTAACGCTGATAACGGCGTCATCGCCACTGGCCATGTTGGTGGAGTACTCGAAACAGCGCAACAGGACACACAGGTCTCGCATGGAGGCCCAGTCATTGGTGGTGAAGTGGTGCTGTTCTGTAGTGCGACTGACCCGTGTGTGCTGCAGCTGAAACTCCACTATGGCCTGCTGCTGCTCGCACAGTCTGTCCAGCATGTGCAAGGTGGAGTTCCACCTGGTGGGCACGTCGCATATGAGGCGGTGAGCGGGAAGGCCGAAGTTACGCTGTAGCGCAGACAGGCAAGCAGCGGCAGGATGTGAACGCCGGAAGCGCGAACAGACGGCCCGCACTTTATGCAGCAGCTCTGACATGTCGGGGTAGTTGTGAATGAACTTCTGCACCACCAAATTCAGCACATGCGCCAAGCAAGGGATGTGCGTCAAACTGGCTAGTCCCAGAGCTGCAACGAGATTTCGCCCATTATCACACACCACCAGGCCGGGCTTGAGGCTCACCGGCAGGAACCACTCGTCGGTCTGTTGTTCTATACCCTGCCACAACTCCTGTGCAGTGTGGGGCCTGTCCCCCAAACATATGAGTTTCAGAATGGCCTGCTGACGTTTACCCCGGGCTGTGCTGAAGTTGGTGGTGAAGGTGTGTGGCTGACTAGATGAGCAGGTGGAAGAAGAGGAGGAGGAAGTCGAGTAGGAGGAGGTGGCAACAGGAGGCAAAGAATGTTGCCCTGCGATCCTTGGCGGCGGAAGGACGTGCGCCAAACAGCTCTCCGCCTGGGGCCCAGCTGCCACTACATTTACCCAGTGTGCAGTTAGGGAGATATAGCGTCCCTGGCCGTGCTTACTGGTCCACGTATCTGTGGTTAGGTGGACCTTGCCACAGATGGCGTTGCGCAGTGCACACTTGATTTTATCGGATACTTGGTTGTGCAGGGAAGGCACGGCTCTCTTGGAGAAGTAGTGCTGGCTGGGAACAACATACTGTGGGACAGCAAGCGACATGAGCTGTTTGAAGCTGTCTGTGTCCACCAGCCTAAATGACAGCATTTCATAGGCCAGTAGTTTAGAAATGCTGGCATTCAGGGCCAGGGATCGAGGGTGGCTAGGTGGGAATTTACGCTTTCTCTCAAATGTTTGTGAGATAGAGAGCTGAACGCTGCCGTGTGACATGGTTGAGATGCTTGGTGACGGAGGTGGTGGTGGTGTTGGTGGTACATCCCCTGTTTGCTGGGCGGCAGGTGCCAACGTTCCTCCAGAGGCAGAGGAAGAGGCCGAGGCGGCAGCAGCAGAAGAGGCCGAGGCGGCAGCAGCAGAAGAGGTAGCAGGGGGAGCCTGAGTGACTTCCTTGGTTTTAAGGTGTTTACTCCACTGCAGTTCATGCTTTGCATGCAGGTGCCTGGTCATGCAGGTTGTGCTCAGGTTCAGAACGTTAATGCCTCGCTTCAGGCTCTGATGGGACAGCGTGCAAACCACTTGGGTCTTGTCGTCAGCACATTGTTTGAAGAAGTGCCATGCTAGGGAACTCCTTGAAGCTGCCTTTGGGGTGCTCGGTCCCAGATGGCGGCGGTCAGTAGCAGGCGGAGTCTCTTGGCGGCGGGTGTTCTGCTTTTGCCCACTGCTCCCTCTTTTGCTACGCTGTTGGCTCGGTCTCACCACTGCCTCTTCCTCCGAACTGTGAAAGTCAGTGGCACGACCTTCATTCCATGTGGGGTCTAGGACCTCATCGTCCCCTGCATCGTCTTCCACCCAGTCTTGATCTCTGACCTCCTGTTCAGTCTGCACACTGCAGAAAGACGCAGCAGTTGGCACCTGTGTTTCGTAATCATCAGAGACATGCTGAGGTGGTATTCCCATGTCCTCATCATCAGGAAACATAAGTGGTTGTGCGTCAGTGCATTCTATGTCTTTCACCGCTGGGGAAGGGCTAGGTGGATGCCCTTGGGAAACCCTGCCAGCGGAGTCTTCAAACAGCATAAGAGACTTGAGGCTGAGACAGTTTCCCTGGTATGCATGGGGGTGATGTGACAGACTGATGGGGTTGGTTTTCAGGCGCCATCTGTGCGCTTTCTGCAGAAGACTGGGTGGGAGATAATGTGAACGTGCAGGATCCACTGTCGGCCACCCAATTGACTAATGCCTGTACCTGCTCAGGCCTTACCATCCTTAGAACGGCATTGGGCCCCACCATATATCGCTGTAAATTCTGGCGGCTACTGGGACCTGAGGTAGTTGGTACACTAGGACGTGTGGATGTGGCAGAACGGCCACGTCCTCTCCCAGCACCAGAGGGTCCACTAACACCACCACGACCATGTCCGCGTCCGCGTCCCTTACTAGATGTTTTCCTCATTGTTATCGTTCACCACAACAACAAAAATATTATTTGGCCCAATGTATTGTATTCAAACTCAGCTGAATATAAATTTGAGGCCTAGTATTTAGGCGCTGGGTGACCGGTATAGATTTACTGACAGAATTAGACTTGGAAATGCACAGTAGCGTGTGTGTGAAGTTATTCTGAATGACCCTATGTGCACCTTGAATATTATATACCCTTTTAGGGATAGATTTCAAATAGCTCTGATACAGCAGAAACCACTAAATTATGAAATTGCTAAATTGGGAATTGTATTTCAACCCAGAACAAAAAATGTGCTTTGACGGACACTAAATAACTTGCCCAGCCAGAACAGTACAGCGGTAACGACAGATTTAGTGGGATATAAATTTGAGGCCTAGTATTTAGGCGCTGGGTGACCGGTATGGATTTACTGACAGAATTAGACTTGGAAATGCACAGTAGCGTGTGTGTGTGAAGTTATTCTGAATGACCCTATGTGCACCTTGAATATTATATACCCTTTTAGGGATAGATTTCAAATAGCTCTGATACAGCAGAAACCACTAAATTAGGAAATTGCTAAATTGGGAATTGTTTTTCAACCCAGAACAAAAAATGTGCTTTGACGGACACTAAATAACTTGCCCAGCCAGAACAGTACAGCGGTAACGACAGATTTAGCGGGATATAAATTTGAGGCCTAGTATTTAGGCGCTGGGTGACCGGTATGGATTTACTGACAGAATTAGACTGGGATATGGCCAAAAAATATCCACACTATTGCTGGTTAAATGCACTTGGTGTGACAGCTTGACCAACCACACTACTGAGGGTTAAATGCACTTGGTGACAGGCGCAGCTTGCCCCTGATGTAGTGTATGGCCAAAAAATGAACAGACTATTGCTGGTTAAATGCACTTGGTGTGACAGCTTGACCAACCACACTACTGAGGGTTAAATGCACTTGGTGACGGGCGCAGCTTGCCCCTGATGTAGTATATGGCCAAAAAATAAACAGACTATTGCTGGTTAAATGCACTTGGTGTGACAGCTTCACCCTGATGTAGGCTTTAGCCAAAAAACAACCACACCATTGAGGGTTAAATGCACTTGGTCGCAGCTTGTGCTGGCGCACCACAAGACACAAAATGGCCGCCGATCACCCCAGAAAAAAATGACTGACAAACGGTCTGGGCAGCCTAAAAACAGTGAGCAATTGAGTATCAGCAGCTCAATGATCCACAGCTGCAGATCGATCAATTAATCAAGTCCTTTGGAGGAGTTAATCAGCCTAATCTCGCCCTACTGTCGCAGCCGCAACCTCTCCCTACGCTAATCAGAGCAGAGTGACGGGCGGCGCTATGTTACTCCAGCTTAAATAGAGGCTGGGTCACATGGTGCTCTGGCCAATCACAGCCATGCCAATAGTAGGCATGGCTGTGACGGCCTCTTGGGGCAAGTAGTATGAAGCTTGTTGATTGGCTGCTTTGCAGCCTTTCAAAAAGCGCCAAGAAAGCGTCACAAAAGCGCCAAGAAAGCGACGAACACTGAACCCGAACCCGGACTTTTACGAAAATGTCCGGGTTCGGGTCCGTCTCACGGACACCCCAAAATTCGGTATGAACCCGAACTATACAGTTCGGGTTCGCTCATCCCTAAATTTGAGCAATCAGAAGAATATAATTCTGATAAATCATATGGACTGTCACTCCAGAAATGTGGTATATGCTTTATTGTGCCCTTGTGGGAAGATGTATGTAGGACAAACAACACAGGAATTACGTAAGAGGGCACAGAAACATCTCTCTAATATCGGTTTGGCATGACGTGAAAAGCTCAGTAAAGTAAAACCTCTGACATCGGTTGCTTCTCATTTTTTTGGAACATCATGGAGTTAGGTGCAGTGGTTTGAGGATTGTTGGCTTGGATTTGATCCGTAGCAATATTAGGGGAGCACCTGTATTACAACAATTACTTAGCTCTGATTCCAGGTGGATTTTCAACCTGGATTCTCTTACACCTTTTGGTTTGAATGAGGAACTCACTTTCACTGGACATTATGCACAATGATTTTTAAATTATTATATTCATAATTTTTTTTAACTTGTTTGTCTTTGCATTTTGTTTTTTGGGTTTATCATTATTATTCAGCACTTTGTAGTTGGATATGCATTTGGATTGGAGACACAAGCATATTTGCACTTTAAGGGTGGATACACGTTTCGGATTGGACGGAAGCAATTTAGCACTTGGGAATTATGCCACAGAGTTGTGGTTATGGATATACTAGAAGACGCCTTAGAAGCTACTCTTTTTCAACCATGGGTCCCTACACTACTTTACATGTTCTTTGACATATTATAGACGGACTTTGTTTGTTTTTTGTAACAGTTAGTTTATATATTCTTTATTTCCTCTTCATGATATAATTTTTTATTCTTTTCCCCAGTGAAAATACACAAGTTTTATATTGGTTACAATTTTTGGTTGATATATTACATGCATGTATAGTTTAATTTGTATTATTTATATATATATATATATATATATATATATATATATACAGTACAGACCAAAAGTTTGGACACACCTTCTCATTCAAAGAGTTTTCTTTATTTTCATGACTATGAAAATTGTAGATTCACACTGAAGGCATCAAAACTATGAATTAACACATGTGGAATTATATACATAACAAAAAAGTGTGAAACAACCGAAAATATGTCATATTCTAGGTTCTTCAAAGTAGCTACCTTTTGCTTTGATTACTGCTTTGCACACTCTTGGCATTCTCTTGATGAGCTTCAAGAGGTAGTCACCTAAAATGGTCTTCCAACAGTCTTGAAGGAGTTCCCAGAGATGCTTAGTAGTGATAGCGGCAGGGGCAATATTCGAATTCGTGATATTTCGTGAATATTTGGACGAATATTTGCCATATATTCGAGAATTCGCAAATTCGTGATCTCCAGGCATTATTTTCTTGATTGCGAAAATTCGCACAAAATTCACATAAATATTTCCGCATAAAAATTTGCATAAACTTGTATTTTTAAAAAAATCTAATATTCGCGAATTACGACTATATTTTACGATATTCAAAATATTCGCGAATTCTCGAAGTGCCGATATTCGCGATTAAAATTCGCAATTCGAATATTCGTGATCAACACTAATGCTTAGCACTTGTTGGCCCTTTTGCCTTCACTCTGCGGTCCAGCTCACCCCAAATCATCTCGATTAGGTTCAGGTCCGGGAACTGTGGAGGCCAGGTCATCTGGCGCAGCACCCCATCACTCTCCTTCATGGTCAAATAGCCCTTACACAGCCTGGAGGTGTGTTTGGGGTCATTGTCCTGTTGAAAAATAAATGATGGTCCAACTAAATGCAAACCGGATGGAATAGCATGCCGCTGCAAGATGCTGTGGTAGCCATGCTGGTTCAGTATGCCTTCAATTTTGAATAAATCCCCAATAGTGTCACCAGAAAAGCACCCCCACACCGTCACACCTCCTCCTCCATGCTTCACGGTGGGAACCATGCATGTAGAGTCCATCCCTTCACCTTTTCTGCGTCGCACAAAGACACGGTGGTTGGAACCAAAGATCTCAAATTTGGACTCATCAGACCAAAGCACAGATTTCCACTGGTCTAATGTCCATTCCTTGTGTTCTTTAGCCCAAACAAGTCTCTTCTGCTTGTTGCCTGTCCTTAGCAGTGGTTTCCTAGCAGATATTCTACCATGAAGGCCTGATTCACACAGTCTCCTCTTAACAGTTGTTCTAGAGATGTTTCTGCTGCTAGAACTCTGTGTGGCATTGACCTGGTCTCTAATCTGAGCTGCTGTTAACCTGCGATTTCTGAGGCTGGTGATTCGGATAAACTTATCCTCCGCAGCAGAGGTGACTCTTGGTCTTCCTTTCCTGGGGAGGTCCGCATGTGAGCCAATTTCTTTGTAGCACTTGATGGTTTTTGTGACTGCACTTCGGGACACTTTCAAAGTTTTCCCAATTTTTTGGACTGACTGACCTTCATTTCTTAAAGTAATAATGGCCACTCATTTTTCTTTACTTAGCTGCTTTTTTCTTAACATAATACAAATTCTAACAGTCTATTCAGTAGGACTATCAGCTGTGTATCCACCTAACTTCTCCACAATGCAGCTGATGGTCCCAACCCCATTTATAAGGCAAGAAATCCCACTTATTAATAAATCACAGAAGAAATGCACCAAACGGATATGCCACTGACTATACTGGCTAGTCATAAATGCAGATATTAAAAGCTGAGACTTTTGCCAATATATTCCTGTCAGGAAGATATCGGAGCCCAATCATGCACTTATTAAACCTGACAAGGCACACCTTTGAAGTGAAAACCATTTCAGGTGACTACCTCTTGAAGCTCATCAAGAGAATGCCAAGAGTGTGCAAAGCAGTAATCAAAGCAAAAGGTGGCTACTTTGAAGAGCCTAGAATATGACATATTTTCAGTTGTTTCACACTTTTTTGTTATGTTTAAAATTCCACATGTGTTAATTCATAGTTTTGATGCCTTCAGTGTGAATCTACAATTTTCATAGTCTTGAAAATAAAGAAAACTCTTTGAATGAGAAGGCGTGTCCAAACTTTTGGTCTGTACTGTATATATATATATATATATATATATATATATACAGTTGCAAGAAAAAGTATGTGAACCCTTTGGAATTATATGGATTTCTGCAAAAATCGGTCATAAAATGTGATCTGATCTTCATCTAAGTCACAACAATAGACAATCACAGTCTGCTTAAACTAATAACACACAAATAATTAAATGTTACCATGTTTTTATTGAACACACTGTGTAAACATTCACAGTGCAGGTGGAAAAAGTATGTGAACTCCCAGACTAATGACATCTCCAAGAGCTAATTGGAGTGAGGTGTCAGCCAACTGGAGTCCAATCAATGAGATGAGATTGGAGGTGTTGGTTACAGCTGCCCTGCCCTATAAAAACACACACCAGTTCTGGGTCTGATTTTCACGAGAAGCATTGCCTGATGTGAATGATGCTTCGCACAGAAGAGCTCTCAGAAGACCTACGATTAAGAATTGTTGACTTGAAAGGGTTATAAAAGTATCTCCAAAAGCCTTGCTGTTCATCAGTCCATGGTAAGAAAAAAAATTGTCTATAAATGGAGAAAGTTCAGCACTGCTGCTACTCTCCCTAGGAGTGGCCGTCCTGTAAAGATGACTGCAAGAGCACAGCGCAGACTGCTCAATGAGGTGAAGAAGAATCCTAGAGTGTCAGCTAAAGTCTCTGGCATATGCTAACATCCCTGTTAGCGAATCTACGATATGTAAAACACTAAACAAGAATGGATTTCATGGGAGGATACCACAGAGGAAGCCACTGCTGTCCAAAAAAAACATTGCTGCATGTTTACAGTTTGCAAAAGAGCACCTGGATGTTCCACAGCAGTACTGGCAAACTATTCTGTGGACAGAGGAAACCAAAGTTGAGCTGTTTGGAAGAAACACACAACACTATGTGTAGAGAAAAGGAGGCACAGCACATCAACATCAAAACCTCATCCCAACTGTAAAGTATGGTGGTGGGGGCATTATGGTTTGGGGCTTCTTTGCTGCGTCAGGGCCTGGACGGATTGCTATCATCGAAAGAAAAATGAATTCCCAAGTTTATCAAGACATTTTGCAGAAGAACTTAAGGCCATCTGTTCATCAGCTGAAGCTCAACAGAAGATGGGTGTTGCAACAGGACAACGACCCAAAGCATAAAACAGAATGGCTTAAACAGAAGAAAATACGCCTTCTGGAGTGGCCCAGTCAGAGTCCTAACTTCAACCCGATTCAGATGCTGTGGCATGACCTCAAGAAAGCGATTCACGCCAGACATTCCAAGAATATTGCTGAACTGAAACAGTTCTGTAAAGAAGAATGGTCAAGAATTACTCCTGACCGTTGTGCAAGTCTGATCTGCAACTACAGTAAACGTTTGGTTGAAGTTATTGCTGTAAAGGAGGTTCAACCAGTTATTAAATCCAAGGGTTCACATACTTTTTCCACCTATACTGTGAATGTTTACATGGTGTGTACAATAAAAACATGGTAACATTAAATTATTTGTGTGTTATTAGTTTAAGCAGACTGTGATTGTCTATTGTTGTGACTTAGATGAAGATCAGGTCACATTTTATGACCAATTTGTGCAGAAATCCATATAATTCCATAGGGTTCACATAATTTTTCTTGCAACTGTATATATATATATATATATAAAAAGAAGAAAAGTCCAGCGGGAGCACCAGCCAGAGTGTGGGTGCACGGTCCAACGTAGGGTAGCGGCAATCCCCAATGGTATAGAAAAAAGAAGAAGTAGGACTGCACTCCGGAATAGTGGTAAAAAACAAACAGTAGTTTATTCACCCATGATATGGCAAGTCTTGCCATATCATGGGTGAATAAACTACTGTTTGTTTTTTACCACTATTCCGGAGTGCAGTCCTATTTCTTCTTTTTTCTATATATATATATATATATATATATATATATATATATATATATATATACAGTATATATTGTAGGAAGTGACAACATTCACTTTTTAAGCTTGGTGCTTGTTCATACACAGAAAAACTAAATAAAGTACACCTGGTATCCTGGGTGTCAGTTCACACCCAGTTGAATGCTCAGCCTCAGAAAGTCCACTTGCAGGCTTTAAGTCGACCTGCACGCCTGACATACGGTCTTCAGACCTCAGCACAGAGTTCTCCAGAGCTCCACTGTCAGAGAGAGGTAATCCACACCAACTGACAGTGCTGGCTGTTTTTTATATGCAAGCCAAGACCCGGCCTGGAACGTGGGGCGTAGTCACCAACCCAGCACTTTGACTACTCCCAGTAAGAGCCGTCCCTTATCAGCTATTTACAGCCATACTAAATAGCAAAAAGTCAATCAGCATTAGCAGCCGCTTACACATGAAAATACCGTCTCTTACTTCACTGAGACCAGGAACCTCAGTGACACATACCTACAGTACCATCAATGACGACCCCTTGTACCTTCCTACAATATATACTGTATATATATATATATATATATATATATATGTATAGAAAAAAGAAGAAGTAGGACTGCACTCCGGAATAGTGGTAAAAAACAAACAGTAGTTTATTCTAGTAGGCTAACCTGCCTACTAGAGCAAATCCACACAATTGGTGGAAGATGCGGGCAAGCACAGCGAGGCTGGCCTAAAGGACGAAAATTGTTTGTTTTTTCGGGCACGGTTGTATCTCTTGACAAAATAGAGGCTGTTGTGAAAGCCCTCGTGGAGGCTGACTTTCAGCAGTGGGAGGCTAATAAACAGCAGCAGGAAACCAAACAGCTGCTATTGCAGCATGTGATGGCTTTACAAGCGGCAGGAGCATCCCAGAACGTCCACAAAGCCCAGAAAGCGGTCCGTGCAGTGATCCCCAAGATGACCGCCTCGGACGACGTCGAGACCTATCTGGCGGTGTTCGAAAAGCTGGCTGTGAGGGAGAAGCTACCCCCGAGATCATTGGGCTGAGGTCATCGTTCCATTCCTGGCATCCAGACCCGACTTACCGGATGATCAAGCAGCCGATTACATGACAGTAAAGGGTCAGATTCTGGCAAGACTGTGGGTGAATGTGTTGGTCCGGGCCCAGTGGGTGCATCAGTGGGAGTTTAAACCAGCTGAACCCGCGAGACCTCAGTATTATAATCTGTTACAGCGGTTGCAAAAATGGCTGCAGTCTGACGTGCTGAGTTCCACTGCTATGCTGGATCGTCTATTTGCTGATATATTCTGGAGGGCTTTGCCGTACCCTCTCCAGCACTAGATTGGCCAGGTGTCTCCTGGTAATGCCCTTGAGATGGTCGAGCGCTATGAGGCTACCAGGAATCTACAGGGGGGTTCTTTTGGGAGGGGGCAGTCAAACCCCATAAATATCCACCCCAGACCCGGCGGCTGGTGCCAGAAAAATCTGCCCGGGATGTACCCCCTGCAGACCCAGCTCCAAAGGTCTGCTGGCGGTGTCAGGAGCCTGTCTACATAAGGGCTGACTGTCCCCATTGGGGAGAACCCATGTATACTAACTATGGCTACCGCCACTCATTGTATGCCAGGAAGCTGTGTGCAACAGGTACCCCCGAGACTATAGACAATAGCCACCTGTGCCAGGTGGAAGTGGGAGACACTCTGGTGGTGGCTCTATTGGACTCAGGGAGTCTAGTGTCCCTGGTAAGAGCTGCCCTGGTGCTGCCCGCCGAGTATACTGCCCAAACATTTGGGGTCGTGTGCATCAATGGAGACATAAAGGACTATCCCACCACCCTGGTGTCTCTGTCCTCGGTGGCTGGCAGGTAGACTCACGATGTGGCCATAACCACCAATTAACATTATTAGCTTATAATTGGGAGAGACTTCCCGGGTTTCCCGGCACTGTGGCCTGATACAAAAGTTACCGATACCCATGAGACAGGTCTAACCCCAGTAGAGTGGCCTTGCTCAGGGGGTAAACCAGAACCCTGGGAGCCTGAGACCAAAGGGCCAGCGGTAGAGGTGGACGACCCTGTGGTGGAAGAGGGAGAGGCAACCCCAATGAGTATAATGGTGGGAGACGTGGAGGATTTGCCGCCGGGTCCTGAGTTGGCAGACCTCAACGTCTTCGGGGAAAATTTCGGTACAGCACAGCACCAGACCCAACACTATCTCAGGCCTGGGAAAATGTTGTAATAGTTGATAGTGAACCTCAACAACTAGGGGCCGAGTCAATGTTTTCCCATTTTGTGGTTCATCAGAAGATGCTGTTTCAGGTAAACCAGCTACGGGGTGATCATATTGAACAGCTGGTGGTGCCCAAGGCGTATCACAAGCTCGTGTTAGAGCTAGCCCACCAACATATTGGCTACTGGCATTACAGTGATTGGCTGTCCGTAACACGTCATCGGGTGCTATATAGCACCCGATGACACGTTCGGCTCATTCTAAGTCAGGGAGATCTGAGGATAGGAAGGGACAAAGAGTGAAGGGAGTGTAATCGAATATTATAAGTGTACAAAAATGTTTCAGAGACCCAAAAGTCCTTGTAAGGGCTATTGTGTGTGACAGCAGAAATATATTTTTGTAGCGCAACCTGCGCTAAATTGCTCAGTGTTAGGGAGAGCTGTGCATAGGAAGGGACAGACAGTGTAGAGATCGTAATGGGAAGATTTTTATACAAAAACTTTTCAGAGACCCAAAAGTCCTTTTAAGGACTATTGTGTGTGACAGCAAAAATATATATTTTTAGCGCATCCTGCGCTAAATACTGTGTAATAGGCCGCTGCGGACAGTTAAATTATCCGCGCCACATCTCCTGTTTAAAAAGTGTGCGCATCCCTTAAATATCAGTGACATCCAGTGCACTTTTTCCGTAGACTGTGTCCCCCGCGGACAGTTGAATTATCCGCGCCACATCTCCTGTTTAAAATGTGCGCATCCCTTAAGTATCAGTCACATCCAGTGCACTTTTTCCATAGACTGTGTCCCCCGCGGACAGTTAAATTATCCGTGCCACATCTCCTGTTTAAAATGTGCGCATACCTTAAATATCAGTGACATCCAGTGCACTTTTTCCGTAGACTGTGTCCCCTGCGGACAGTTAAATTATTCGCGCCACATCTCCTGTTTATAATGTGCGCATCCCTTAAATATCAGTGACATCCAGTGCACTTTTTCCATAGACTGTGTCCCCCGCGGACAGTTAAATTATCCGCGCCACATCTCCTGTTTAAAATGTGCGCATCCCTTAAATATCAGTGACATCCAGTGCACTTTTTCCATAGACTGTGTCCCCTGCGGACAGTTAAATTATCCGCGCCACATCTCCTGTTTAAAATGTGCGCATCCCTTAAATATCAGTGACATCCAGTGCACTTTTTCCGTAGACTGTGTCCCCTGCGGACAGTTAAATTATCCGCGCCACATCTCCTGTTTAAAGTGTGCGCATCCCTAAAAAATCTGACATCCAGAGCACTTTTTCCGTGGACAGTGTCCGTTGTTGAGAGTTAAATTATCTGCGCCACATCTCCTGTGTAAAGTGTGCGCATCCCTAAAATATCAGTAACATCCAGTGCACATTTTCCATAGACGGTGTCTTCTGCTGACAGTGACCTGACCAGGCCCAGATCTGCTGTGTAACTTGTGCGCTTCAAAATTGTGATGAGCGGCAGGGGCAATATTCAAATTCGCAATATTTTGTGAATATTTGGGCGAATATATATTCGAGAATTCGCAAATTCGTGAGCTCCAGGCGTTATTTTATTGATAGCGAAAATTCGCATAAAATTTGCATACACATTTTCACATTCAAATTCGCATGAAATGTATTTTAACCACCTCCGGACCGCCTAACGCAGATTCGCGTTCCGGAGGTGGCAGCCCTGCGCACAGTCACGCATATATGCGTCATCTCGCGAGACGCGAGATTTCCTGTGAACGCGCGCACACAGGCGCGCGCGCTCACAGGAACGGAAGGTAAGCGAGTGGATCTCCAGCATGCCAGCGGCGATCGTTCGCTGGCAGGCTGGAGATCCGAATTTTTTAACCCCTAACAGGTATATTAGACGCTGTTTTCATAACAGCGTCTAATATACCTCCTACCTGGTCCTCTGGTGGTCCCTTTTGTTAGGATCGACCACCAGAGGACTCAGGTAGGTCAGTACAGTCGCACCAAACACCACACTACACTACACTACACCCCCCCGTCACTTATTAACCCCTTATAAACCCCTGATCACCCATGATCACCCCATATAAACTCCCTGATCACCCCCCTGTCATTGATCACCGCCCTGTCATTGATCACCCCCCTGTCAGGCTCCGTTCAGACGTCCGTATGATTTTTACGGATCCACGGATCGGATCCGCAAAACGCATACGGACGTCTAAATGGAGCCTTACAGGGGGGTGATCAATGACAGGCGGGTGATCACCCATATACACTCCCTGATCACCCCCTGTCATTGATCACCCCCCTGTCATTGATCACCCCCCTGTAAGGCTCCATTCAGACGTCCGCATGATTTTTACGGATCCATGGATACATGGATCGGATCCGCAAAACACATGCGGACGTCTGAATGGAGCCTTACAGGGGGGTGATCACCCATATACACTCCCTGATCACCCCCTGTCATTGATCACCCCCCTGTCATTGATCACCCCCCTGTAAGGCTCCATTCAGACGTCCGCATGATTTTTACGGATCCATGGATACATGGATCGGATCCGCAAAACACATGCGGACGTCTGAATGGAGCCTTACAGGGGGGTGATCACCCATATACACTCCCTGATCACCCCCTGTCATTGATCACCCCCCTGTCATTGATCACCCCCCTGTAAGGCTCCATTCAGACGTCCGCATGATTTTTACGGATCCATGGATACATGGATCGGATCCGCAAAACACATGCGGACGTCTGAATGGAGCCTTACAGGGGGTGATCAATGACAGGCGGGTGATCACCCATATACACTCCCTGATCACCCCCCTGTCATTGATCACCCCCCTGTAAGGCTCCATTCAGACGTCCGCATGTGTTTTGTGGATCCGATCCATGTATCCATGGATCCGTAAAAATCATGCGGATGTCTGAATGGAGCCTTACAGGGGGGGTGATCAGTGACAGGGGGGTGATCACCCTGATCACCCCCTGTCATTGATAACCCTCCTGTAAGGCTCCATTCAGACGTCCGCATGTGTTTTGTGGATCCGATCCATGTATCCATGGATCCATAAAAAATCATGCGGATGTCTGAATGGAGCCTTACAGGGAGGGTGATCAGTGACAGGGGGGTGATCACCCTGATCACCCTGATCACCCCCTGTCATTGATAACCCCCCTGTAAGGCTCCATTCAGACGTCCGCATGTGTTTTGTGGATCCGATCCATGTATCCATGGATCCGTAAAAAATCATGCGGATGTCTGAATGGAGCCTTACAGGGGGGGTGATCAGTGACAGGGAGGTGATCACCCTGATCACCCCCTGTCATTGATAACCCCCCTGTAAGGCTCCATTCAGACGTCCGCATGTGTTTTGTGGATCCGATCCATGTATCCATGGATCCGTAAAAAATCATGCGGATGTCTGAATGGAGCCTTACAGGGGGGGTGATCAGTGACAGGGGGGTGATCACCCTGATCACCCCCTGTCATTGATAACCCCCCTGTAAGGCTCCATTCAGACGTCCGCATGTGTTTTGTGGATCCGATCCATGTATCCATGGATCCGTAAAAAATCATGCGGATGTCTGAATGGAGCCTTACAGGGGGGTGATCAGTGACAGGGGGGTGATCACCCTGATCACCCTGATCACCCCCTGTCATTGATAACCCCCCTGTAAGGCTCCATTCAGACGTCCGCATGTGTTTTGTGGATCCGATCCATGTATCCATGGATCCGTAAAAAATCATGCGGATATCTGAATGGAACCTTACAGGGGGGGTGATCAGTGACAGGGGGGTGATCACCCTGATTACCCCCTGTCATTGATAACCCCCCTGTAAGGCTCCATTCAGACGTCCGCATGTGTTTTGGGGATCCGATCCATGGATCCGTAAAAATTATACGGACGTCTGAATGGAGCCTTACCAGGGGGGTGATCAATGACAGGGGGGTGATCCGGGAGTCTATATGGGTGATTACCCCCCTGTCATTGATCACCCCCCTGTCATTGATCACCCCCCTGTCATTGATCACCCCCCCTGTCATTGATCACCCCCCCCCTGTAAGGCTCCATTCAGACATTTTTTTTGGCACAAGTTAGCGGAATTATTTTTTTTGTTTTTGTTTTTTCTTACTAAGTCTCATATTCTACTAACTTGTGTCAAAAAATAAAATCTCCCATGAACTCACCATACCCCTCACGGAATCCAAATGCGTAAACATTTTTAGACATTTATATTCCAGACTTCTTCTCACGCTTTAGGGCCCCTAAAAAGCCAGGGCAGTATAAATACCCCACATGTGACCCCATTTCGGAAAGAAGACACCCCAAGGTATTCGCTGAGGGGCATATTGAGTCCATGAAAGATTGAAATTTTTGTCCTAAGTTAGCGGAAAGTGAGACTTTGTGAGAAAAAAAACCAAAAAAATCAATTTCCGCTAACTTATGCAAAAAATAAAAAATTTCTAGGAACTCGCCAGGCCCCTCATTGAATACCTTGGGGTGTCTTCTTTCCAAAGTGGGGTCACATGTGGGGTATTTATACTGCCCTGGCTTTTTAGGGGCCCGAAAGTGTGAGAAGAAGTCTGGGATCCAAATGTCTAAAAATGCCCTCCTAAAAGGAATTTGGGCCCCTTTGCGCATCTAGGCTGCAAAAAAGTGTCACACATCTGGTATCGCCGTACTCAGGAGAAGTTGGGGAATGTGTTTTGGGGTGTCATTTTACATATACCCATGCTGGGTGAGAAAAATATCTTGGTCAAATGCCAACTTTGTATAAAAAAATAGGAAAAGTTGTCATTTGCCAAGATATTTCTCTCACCCAGCATGGTTATATGTAAAATGGCACCCCAAAACACATTCCCCAACTTCTCCTGAGTACGGCGATACCAGATGTGTGACACTTTTTTGCAGCCAAGGTGGGCAAAGGGGCACACATTCCAAAGTGCACCTTTTGGATTTCACCGGCCATTTTTTACAGATTTTGATTGCAAGGTACTTCTTACACATTTGGGCCCCTAAATTGCCAGGGCAGTATAACTACGTTACAAGTGACCCCATTTTGGAAAGAAGACACCCCAAGGTATTCCGTGAGGGGCACGGCGAGTTCCTAGAATTTTTTATTTTTTTGTCGCAAGTTAGTGGACTATGAGACTTTGTAAGGAAAAAAGAGAAAATAAAAAAAATACATCATTTTCCGCTAACTTGTGACAAAAAATAAAAAATTCTAGGAACTCGCCATGCCCCTCACGGAATACCTTGGGGTGTCTTCTTTCCTAAATGGGGTCACTTGTGGCGTAGTTATACTGCCCTGGCAATTTAGGGGCCCAAATGTGTGAGAAGTACCTTGCAATCAAAATGTGTAAAAAATGGCCTGCAAAATCTGAAAGGTGCACTTTGGAATATGTGCCCCTTTGCCCACCTTGGCAGCAAAAAAGTGTGACACATCTGGTATTGCCGTACTCAGGAGAAGTTGGGGAATGTGTTTTGGGGTGTCATTTTACATATACCCATGCAGGATGAGATAAATATCTTGGCAAAAGACAACTTTTCCCATTTTTTTATACAAAGTTGGCATTTGACCAAGATATTTTTCTCACCCAGCATGGGTATATGTAAAATGACACCCCAAAACACATTCCCCAACTTCTCCTGAGTACGGCGATACCAGATGTGTGACACTTTTTTGCTGCCAAGGTGGGCAAAGGGGCACATATTCCAAAGTGCACCTTTTGGATTTCACCGGTCATTTTTTACACATTTTGATTGCAAAGTTCTTCTCACACATTTGGGCCCCTAAATTGCCAGGGCAGTATAACTACGCCACAAGTGACCCCATTTTGGAAAGAAGACACCCCAAGGTATTCCGTGAGGGGCATGGCGAGTTCCTAGAATTTTTTATTTTTTGTCGCAAGTTAGTGGAATATGAGACTTTGTAAGAAAAAAAAAATAAAAAAAAATCATCATCATCATTTTCCGCTAACTTGTGACAAAAAATAAAAAGTTCTATGAACTCACTATGCCCATCAGCGAATACCTTAGGGTGTCTACTTTCCGAAATGGGGTCATTTGTGGGGTAGTTATACTGTTTGGGCATTGTAGAACCTCAGGAATCATGACAGGTGCTCAGAAAGTCAGAGCTGTTTCAAAAAGCGGAAATTCAAATTTTTGTACCATAGTTTGTAAATGCTATAACTTTTACCCAAACCATTTTTTTTTTTTGCCCAAACATTTTTTTTTTATCAAAGACATGTAGAACAATAAATTTGGTGAAAAATTTATATATGGATGTCTTTTTTTTTGCAAAATTTTACAGCTGAAAGTGAAAAATGTCATTTTTTTGCAAAAAAATCGTTACATTTTGATTAATAACAAAAAAAGTAAAAATGTCAGCAGCAATAAAATACCACCAAATGAAAGCTCCATTAGTGAGAAGAAAAGGAGGTAAAATTCATTTGGGTGGTAAGTTGCATGACCGAGCGATAAACGGTGAAAGGAGTGTAGTGCCGAAGTGTAAAAAGTGCTCTGGTCATGAAGGGGGTTTCACCTAGCGGGGCTGAAGTGGTTAAAAAAAAAATCTAATATTCACAATTACGAATATATTTTGCGATATTCTAAGTATTTGTGAATTCTCAAAGTGCCGATATTCGCGATTAAAATTCGCAATTCGAATATTCGTGATCAATATCGGTGAAAATATATAACATTTTTCAATAGACGGTGTCCGCTTCTGACAGTGACCTGACCAGGCCCACATTTGCAGTGTAAGGTGTGTGTTTTTTGCTATTTTGTTATATTGTTATATTGATTATCACATCCACACAATTGTTACCTTGTGTAGGATGTCTATTGTGGTACTTGTGGTTCGCTGCGGGCATCCTCCACCGTATGCATGTTTGCTGGGGATTGCCATTAGCAACGGGCCACAAGTGCAGGATTTGCTCCCCTATATATATGCACGACTGCATGTGGGTTTGAGCACCTCCTGCTAATACCACGTCATTCCTTTCAGTTTGTATATATAGAGATTCCTGGAGGTGTATAAACTCCAATTTAAATGTGCCTGTTTTCCATCTACAGGCCACATTTAGGTGCACCTGTGAGGCCTGGCCCATATCAGACAGTCTTGAGTGGGACTTGCAGACTCCTCCCTCCTCCCATTGCAAGCATGGATACATGCTGGAGGTAACTGGTGAGTTGTTTGTGAGTCGGCCTTATGCTCCTGTAATTTGCCCACTGGCTCCTGGTATTTGCCCACTGGCACAGGTAGGAGAGTGTTAGGTCCCGGGCTACTTGAGAAACCTTGTCGCGGTGTCCGGGCTTAGACATGTCCTACACCGTAGGGCATGTTGACTAATCTCTCAATTTTAAAACCAGTTTGAGGATTTAGTAATACCGCAGAGTGCACCTGTCTTTTGCTATTTTGTTATATTGTTATATTGATTATCACATCCACACAATTGTTACCTTGTGTAGGATGTCTATTGTGGTACTTGGGGTTCGCTGCGGGCATCCTCCACCGTATGCATGTTTGCTGGGGATTGCCATTAGCAACGGGCCACAAGTGCAGGATTTGCTCCCCTATATATATGCACGACTGCATGTGGGTTTGAGCACCTCCTGCTAATACCACGTCATTCCTTTCAGTTTGTATATAAGGTGTGTGTTTCTAAAATATTTCTGTGACATAAAAATAAAAATTTTAACAGTGTCCTAACCAGGCCCACATCTGCTGTGTAACGTGTGCGTTTCTAAAAAATTTCTGTGACATATAATTGAATTTTTCAATAGACGGCGATGCCAGCTGTGGACTGTTAAAATATTTGCGCCACAAGGGAACCTGTCACCGGGATTTTGTGTATAGAGCTGAGGACATGGGTTGCTAGATGGCCGCTAGCACATCCGCAATACCCAGTCCCCATAGCTCTGTGTGCTTTTATTGTTTAAAAAAACTGATTTGATACATATGCAAATTAACATAAAAGAGTCATATCTTACTTGTGTGACCAGAGAAGAGTCATATATTCAAGCTATGACTCATCTCAGGTTAATTTGCATATGTATCAAATCGCATTTTATACACAATAAAAGCACATAGAGCTATGGGGACTGGGTATTGCGGATGTGCTAGCGGCCATCTAGCAGCCCATGACCTCAGCTCTATACCCAAAATC
This sequence comes from Bufo gargarizans, assembly GCF_014858855.1. Lineage (NCBI taxonomy): Eukaryota > Metazoa > Chordata > Amphibia > Anura > Bufonidae > Bufo > Bufo gargarizans. The sequence goes on along the minus strand of NC_058088.1, from coordinate 14,941,476 downwards.
CAGGTGACAGGTTCCCTTTAAGTAAAATTTTTTTGCTGCTGGTAGCAGCGACATTACCTGCGCTACATCTCCAGTATAACATTAGCGCATCCAAAATATCAGCGACATTTATTTTGTGCAATTTTTTATTATCCGGTGGTGACAGCGACATTACCAGCGCCAAATCTGCTGTGTAATGTGTGCGCATCCTAAATATCAGTGACATTGATTCAGTGTAATTTTACATTAGGCGGTGTTAGCAGCGATATTATTTGCGCTATACCTCCTGTATAACGTGTGCGCATCCTAAATATCAGTGACATTTATTCAGTTGAAATTTTTTCTAGGCGGTGGTGGCAGTGACATTATAAGCGATTTTGGCCAGGGACGCTAGATTTCCCTGACGGTACACTGGATGAACGTTGTGGAGGCCGAGTCGTACCCTGGGATGGCACTGGTGCTACTGACACCAAGGATTTCGGGCCCTACTTCCATCAGGGTTTCGGCTGCCATCTACGTTACTGGCTGCAACCCCCCCTTCTCCTCCTCCGCCTCCTCCTCCTCCACTTCCACCTCTAAATTATCATCTTGCAGCACCAGTCAGCCATCAGTCAGTAGCTGGAAGCAGTGTAGCACTGCAGTGAGGAAGTGGCAATAGGCCGTGCTGAAACGTATTAGTTGACAAACAGAACACCACTGCAGAGCTGTGGTACGGGATAAGGGACCAGACTGAGCTGTGGCTCTCGTCCACAATTTTTTTTAAATGGTCAGCTTGGCAGCATGCCCTCGTCCACACAATTTTTAAAATGGTCAGCTCAGTAGTAATCCCTCGTCCACAAAAAAAATTTAATGGTCAGCTCGGCAGCAGGCCCTCATTCACAAAAGTTTTTTAAATGCTCAGCTCGGCAGCAGGCCCTCGCCCACAATTTTTTTTAAATGGTCATCTTGGCAGAAGGCCCTCATCTACACAATTTTTAAAATGGTCAGCTCGGCAGCAGACCCTAGTCCACAAAATATTTTAGATGGCCAGATCGGCAACAGGCCCTTATCCACACAATATTTTAAATGGTCAGCTCTCCAGCAGGCCCTCACCTACAATCTTTTACAGGGTCAGCTCACCTCCTGATGATGACAGCGAAGTCTTGCCTGTTGGTACTCTGTCACACATGGCTGACCTCCGGTTAGACTGCCTTTCCCCTTGACCCGCACGGTATACGCATTTTAGACCACACAAATTACTGGTTGTTCACCCTTTTCGACCACCGCTACAAAGAGAACTTATCATCTCCAATTCCTCTGGTGGAGAGGACAATCAAAACAGTGCTATACCAGAATTTTATAGGGCTGACATGCAAATGGATCGTCGACGTCACAGGGACGTGCAATCAGGCAGAAGTTATCTAGAGTCAACAAAGCGGCAACAGGCCCTCGCCCATAATGTTTTCGCTGGTCAGCTCACCTGCAGGCCCTCACATATCTCTGACATACAGTGTACTTTTTGTGTAGACGCTGCGAACAGTGACATTACCTGTGGTACCTCTCCTGTATATTGTTTCCTCATCGTACATACCAGTGACATTCCCTGTAATTTTTTATTACTCATTCCAGTAACAGGGCCTCTCAAGAGTCCTGTATTGTTATTTATCATCAATACCTCCCCAATTTTGTAATGGGTAATTTGCACGCCCCCCGCTTGCCTTCCTTGGATGTGGTAGCCGTTTCTCTGTCTCATTCCCCGTTATCTGTGGTCACCATGTTAGGCGCATAAAAGAACATTGAAAGTTGATAGGGCTGACATTCAAATGGATCATCGACGTCACAGGGATGTGCGATCAGGCAGAAGTTATCTAGAATCAACAAAGCGGCAGCAGGCCTTCGCCCATAATGTTTTTGCTGGTCAGCTCACCTGCAGGCCCTCGCATATTTGTGACATAGTGTTTTTTTGCGTAGACGCTGCGAAAAGTGACATTACCTGTGGTACCTCTCCTGTATAACGTTTCCTCATCCTAAATACCAGTGAGAGTCCCTGTAATTTTTTATTATTCATTCCAATAACAGGGCCTCTTAAGAATCCTGTATTGTTATTTATCATCAGTACCTCCCCTAGTCGGGAGTGGCTAATTTGTGCCCCCCCTTCCTTCCTTGGATGTGATAGATGTTTTTCAGGCTCTCCCGTTACTTGTTGCGACCATGTTAGGCGCATAAAAAAACATCAAAATTTTATATGGCAGACATCCAAATGAATCATCGACGTCACTAGGATGTGCGAATAGGCAGAAGTTATCTAGAGTCAACAAAGCGACAACAGGCCCTCGTCCATAACGTTTGCGATGGTCAGCTCACCTGCAGGCCCTCAACCATAATTTTTTCGATAGTCAGCTAAACAGAATCCCCACCGCCGGGGGTCTCGTAACTAATTAGCACGGAGGAGTCTCATTGGTTATCGGAATTAACCGGACAAATTGCTCCACTAACTCACAACAGCCATGCACCACCACCCACAGAATCGAGAAAGAGCTATCAATCTGTCAATCCTTTTGCGTGTCCGGGGGGTGAGGTTTGCCGTGTTGAGTCAAATTAAGCCACAGACTTCACTCCTGGTGGTGCCCTTCCGTGAATTAGCTTCAGCTTTGCAACCATACTTCCCCCGGAACCCAAAGACTTTGGTTTCCCGGAAGCTGCTCGGCGGGTCATGGGAATAACGCCGCCGGATCGCCTGTTGGATCGTCTTCGAAACTCCAACTTTCTTTGTTGATTAGTGAAAACATTCTTGGCAAATGCTTTCACTGTGGGTCGTCTTGCGCCGGTCCATGAATTTCACCTATAGCGCCGCAATATGGATGCCATCGGCCGTCCCTCTTAATCATGGCCCCAGTTCCTAAAATCAACAACATTTTTGGCTGAGCTTGCACTTTATATACAAGTAACTATAAAGGAAAGAATGTTAACTATCAATTGTTCCTGTTTTCTTCGGTTTGGTGCGTATTATTGTCAGTCTGTAAAAGTGGCGTACTATTCGGACAACATCATTTCCAGCAGCAACCTGCGAGTCCAAGATGCATCCAGACATCCTCCCCATGCTGTTCCAGAACCGTTTCGGTGGTGTTTCCATCAATTTATGACATTTTCCTATGAACCAGGCACCCTCCCCTCTTCAGAGCAGTGGGTACCTGGTTTAAAGCTCGGGTTCTCCCATTGACTTCCATTATACTCGGGTTCTCGGATGAGCACCCGGACATCCCGATGTCTTCGGCCCGAGCACCCGAGCACTACGGTGCAGCACATGTCTTCAATAGCAGCACATGAGCAGCACATGTCTTCAATAGTAACAGACCATTGCTGTTACATGTGCTTATTCCGTTTTTGCCAATGACGCCATCCCAGGTGGAGTGATTGGATCCCACTCTTGCATTAAAATCACCAAGTAAAATCATTCTGTCAGTCCGGTTCACAAATTAAGGTAGGGCATTGAGATCATTATAAAACGTGTCCTTTACTTCATATGGATTTTTCATTGTGGGTGCATAGGCACTGATCAGCGTAGCTTATTTTCCAAGTAGTAATGGAAGTTACAGTGACTTGAGTCGATCGTTTACACCCTTAGGAAGATTGGCAAGTTGGCGAACAAGATGATTTTTAACCGCAAAGCCAACTCCAGACTCACGATGTTGGTTACTGCCACGTCCACACCAAAAGAATGTGTAGCCACCTTTTGTTTCTGTGAGTTGACCTTCATTTGCTAAGCGAGTTTCACACAGGGCCACAATGTCGAACCTTGCAAGCTCTCTAGCTACCAGAGCTGTTCTTCTTTCTGGGCAATCTGCTAATGGGTTGTCTTGAAGCGTACGTACATTCCATGTACCAATAGTAAGTGGTAATACCTTTTGTCTCATCTTGGGTTTTGTATTTCAACCGAATGGAATGGGATTCCGATTAGCCGCAGTAAGCTGGACAGGGTTTTGAGAGAAGCAACAATGTTTAGGGCACCTTTTCTAGCCCCTTCCTCACACTACAGAGGTGAGCAGTGTTATCCTAAAGAGGGATGCTCAGTCTCTCAGGTAGATGCCAAATCTAGATGTTGCTCCGTCAGCATGAAGACGAGCATTAGACCTGAGCTGCCAGTGTGCAGGTCTGCGTCCACAGCTCCCAGTGATTCCACACCTGCTGCTTCATCTCTCGCCTATCGCCACAGGACTTTGAACTGGTCAAGATGTCAAGACTTGCACGTGAATTGGATTTAAGTGAGGGAGAGGTGCGCAGAGTCAGCCTCACTCTCTCTTCCCAGATTACATCTTGCTCCAATGGCAATACAGAAGTCGAGATGGCTGGAGATGCGCTTGGCGCAGTAGTTGACCAGGGCATCTTTTGTGTCTTGCCGTGCTCTTGGCATACCACATCGCTTGCAGGTACTGCCTTCATTACTGTTGGTCCTATTTAGTAGCACTCATCTGCTCACTCCGCCAGACTCTGTCTTCACATGCTTGGGATAGACAAATCCCTCTGTTACTGAAGATCAATGACCCGATGGATACTCTCAACCTGGTTTAGCCAGCCTGTCAAAGCTTTTGCCTGGGGTGTGGCCGCTGCACATGTTACAGCTGCTAGGAGCCACAGGTGAGAGCTGAGTGTCAGGTGGAGACCAAAGGTATAGGAGCTGCCCTGAAAAGAGAATGAATTTTCCCCACCAGAGGTACTACTCCTTCCTAGACACCCCAGACACCTTCCAATTGTCATTCAAAAGAGTGTTTCTTCAGGGAGGAACAAAAATACCAGAGCTCAAAAAAGAAAAATTTAGCCAACTAAGAGAGGCCATAGGCCTTACTAACTGGTACAAAGTCCTAAAAAATAAAAATACAGCCACAAAATGGGATATTTTTAAAAGCATCCTAAAATCTAATTGTGAGAGGTACATACCTTATGGGAATAGGAGGTTAAGAAACAAGAAAAAACTATGTGGATAAATTGAACTGTAAAGAAAGCAATAAATGACAAAAAGAAAACATTTAAATCACTAAAACAGGAGGGTAGCGAGGAAGCACTGAAAAACTATAAGGAAAAAAATAGAATATGTAAAAAACTAATAAAAGCAGCCAAACTAGAGACTCGGAGATTAATTGCCAAGGAGAGTAAAACTAACCCTAAAATGTTCTTTAATATAAATGGTAAAAAGGACAGTATACTGCTACAGAGAGATCTGGATAGATTGGAGGCTTGGGCAGATAGGTGAAGATGAGGTTTAACACTGACAAATGTAAGGTTATGCACATGGGAAGGAATAATGCAAGTCACCCGTACATACTAAATGGTTAAATACTGGGTAACACTGACATGGAAAAGGACCTAGGAATTTTAGTGAACAGCAAACTAAGCTGTAGAAACCAGTGTCAGGCCGCTGCTGCCAAGGCCAATAAGATAATGTGTTGCAACAAGGCAAACATAGCAGAGCTGGAGAGGATTCAGAGGAGGGCAACTAAAGTAATAACTGGAATGGGGGAACTACAGTACCCTGAAAGATTATCAAAATTAGGGTTATTCACTTTAGAAAAAAGACGACTGAGGGGAGATCTAATAACTATGTATAAATATATCAGGGGTTAGTACAGAGATCACTCCCATCATCTATTTATCGCCAGGACTGTGACTGTGACGAGGGGACATCCTCTGTGTCTGGAAGAAAGAAGGTTTGTACACAAACATAGAAGAGAATTCTTTACGGTAAGAGCAGTGAGACTATGGAGCTCTCTGTCTGAGGAGGTGGTGATGGTGATTTCACTGAAAGAGTCCAGGAGGGGCCTGGATGTATTTCTGGAATATAATAATATTACAGGCTATAGCTACTAGAGAGGGGTCTTTGATCCAGGGAGTTATTCTGATGCCTTAAGTTGGGAGAATTGGCTTCTACCTCACAGGATCAACTTGCAGCATAACAGGCTGAGCTGGATGGACAGATGTCTTTTTTTGGCCTTATATAAACTATGTTAAATAAACTAAACTATGTTTTATATTGACACGTTATGGTATAATAATTGGGCATGCATTCATTAATTTTTGTAATCATGTCATTATTTGGCTACACAATTATGATATATATACTATGTGATAAATTTGATCTACCATAACTGACTTTGGAAGCACAATTAGGTGACAAAATTTTGGTACATTATTATATTCTTGATTTTTATTATTAGTAATCCTGGTATAGAAATGATTTATTGAGTTACATTTTTATGATATAATTACACGTTGTGCTCATAAGTTTACATATCCTTGCAGAATTTATGATTTCTTAACCATTGTTCAGAGAATATGAATGATAACAAAAACTTTTCTTTCAGTCATGGTTAGTGGTTGGCTGAAGCCATTTATTGTCAAACAACTGTGTTTACTCTTTTAAATCACAACACAAACTACCCAAATGACCCTAATCAAAAGTTTACATACCCCAGTTCTTAATACCCCCTTTAACATCAATGACAGCTTGAAGTCTTTTGTGTTAGTTGTGGATAAGGCTCTTTATGTTCTCAGATGGTAAAGCATTCTTCCTCGCAAAAAGCCTTAAGTTCCCCTCAAATTTCTGGGCTGTCTTGCATGAACTACACGTTTGGGGTCTCCCCAGAGTGGCTCAATGATATTGAGGTCTAGAGACTAAGATGGGCACTCCAGAACCTTCACTTTATTTTGCTGTAGCTATTGAAAGGTCGACTTGGCCTTGTGTTTTGGATCATTGTCATGTTGGAATGTCCAATGTCCAAATGTCCAATGTCCAAATTGTCCTGCAATATTTATTGATACATTAATGTATTCATATTGCCATCAATTCTGACAAACTTTCCTCTGCATTTGTAGCTCACACATCCCCAAAACATCAGCGATCCACCACTAGTGTTGAGCGGCATGTCCCATATTCGAATTCGCGAAATTTCGCGAATATTCGAAAGAATATTCGTAAAATATTCGCAGATATTCGAATTCGTTATTATTTCGCATATGCGATAATTCGAATTTTCGCATCGCATAATACATATGACTTGAGATCCAAAATTCGCATGTGCGCTAATGAAATCGCCTTACGAAGATTCGCAACTCAATTCAATCACTAATGTAAGAATGCAAAGCCCTTTGCCTCTGTTCTGGGACAAGTGCCGATATTCGCCTGTGCGCTAATAAAATCGCCTTACAAAGATTCGCGCCTCAATCACTTTCTAGGCAATGTGAGTAAGATCTGAGCTTTTGGACTTTTGTGAATCAATCGAGATACAGTGGGGGGTGATGACAGTAGTTGACAGAGTACAGATCAATGTAATCTGTAAGGTGGAAACTAAAATAAAAAATACGAATATTCGTAAATCGAATTTTACGAAGTTCGAAGTATTCGCGAATATGGTGCTATACTATATGAATGCACAGGCCTTTGCCTCTCTGTTCTGGGGACAAGTGTAGATATTCGCATGTGCGCTAATAAAATCGCCTTACAAAGATTCGCGCCTCAATCACTTTCTAGGCAATGTGAGTAAGAGCTGAGCTTTTGGACTTTTGGGAATCAATCGAGATACAGTGGGGGGTGATGACAGTAGTTGACAGAGTACAGATCAATGTAATCTGTAAGGTGGAAACTAAAATAAAAAATACGAATATTCGTAAATCGAATTTTACGAAGTTCGAAATATTCGCGAATATGGTGCTATACTATATGGATGCACATGCACAGGCCTTTGCCTCTGTTCTGGGGACAAGTGTAGATATTCGCATGTGCGCTAATAAAATCGCCTTACGAAGATTCGCAACTCAATTCACTAATGTATGAATGCAAAGCCCTTTGCCTCTGTTCTGGGACAAGTGCCGATATTCGCATGTGCGCTAATAAAATCGCCTTACGAAGATTCGCGCCTCAATCACTTTCTAGGCAATGTGAGTAAGATCTGAGCTTTTGGACCTTTGGGAAACAATCAATTATATGTGTACTGTAATTTTGTGAAAAAAAAACAAAAAACGAATATTCGTTTTTACGAATATATAGCACTATATTCGAAATATTCGCGAAATCGCGAAGTTGCGATATTCGCGAAAAAAATTCGCTTTTCGAATATTCGCGCTCAACACTATCCACCACCATGTTTCACAGTAGAAATGGTGTACCTTTCATCATAGGCCTTGTTGACTCCTCTCCAAAGGTAGAGTTTATGGTTGTGTCCAAACAGTTCAATTTTAATCTCATCACTCCAAATGACTTTGTGCCAGAAGGTTTGAGGCTTGTCTCTCTGCTGTTTGGCATATTGTAAGTGGGATACTTTGTGGCATTTGCGTAGTAATGGCTTTCTTCTGGCAACTCGACCATGTAGCCCATCTTTCTTCAAGTGCCTCCTTATTGTGCATGTCGAAACAGCCACAACACATTCTTTCAGAGAGTCCTGTATTTTACCTGAAGTTATTTGTTGGTGTTACCTTGCATCCCAAACAATTTTTCTGGCAGTTGTGGCTGAAACTCTAGTTGGTCTACCTGATCGTGGTTTGGTTTCAACAGAACCCCTACTTTTCCACTTCTTAATTAGAGTTTTAACCATGAAGATTGGCATTCTCAAGTCCTTTGATATTTTCTTATATCCCTTTCCTGTTTTATAGAGTTCAACTACCTTTTCCCGCAGATCCTTTGACAATTCTTTTGCTTTCCCAATGACTTAGAATTAGGGATGAGCGAACTCGAACTGTATAGTTCGGGTTCGTACCGAATTTTGGGGTGTCCGTGACACGGACCCGAACCCGGACATTTTCGTAAAAGTCCGGGTTCGGGTTCGGTGTTCGTCGCTTTCTTCGCGCTTTTGTGACGCTTTCTTGGCGCTTTTTGAAAGGCTGCAAAGCAGCCAATCAACAAGCGTCATACTACTTGCCCCAAGAGGCCATCACAGCCATGCCTACTATTGGCATGGCTGTGATTGGCCAGAGCACCATGTGAGCCAGCCTCTATTTAAGCTGGAGTCACATAGCGCCGCCCGTCACTCTGCTCTGATTAGCGTAGGGAGAGGTTGCGGCTGCGACAGTAGGGCGAGATTAGGCAGATTAACTCCTCCAAAGGACTTGATTAACTGATCGATCTGCAGCTGTGGATCATTGAGCTGCTGATCCTCAATTGCTCACTGTTTTTAGGCTGCACAGACCGTTTGTCAGTCTCATTTTTCTGGGGTGATCGGCGGCCATTTTGTGTCTTGTGGTGCGCCAGCACAAGCTGCGACCAAGTGCATTTAACCCTCAATGGTGTGGTTGTTTTTTGGCTAAAGCCTACATCAGGGTGAAGCTGTCACACCAAGTGCATTTAACCAGCAATAGTCTGTTCATTTTTTGGCCATATACAAAATCAGGGGCAAGCTGCGCCTGTCACCAAGTGCATTTAACCCTCAATGGTGTGGTTGTTTTTTGGCTAAAGCCTACATCAGGGTGAAGCTGTCACACCAAGTGCATTTAACCAGCAATAGTCTGTTCATTTTTTGGCCATATACAAAATCAGGGGCAAGCTGCGCCTGTCACCAAGTGCATTTAACCCTCAATGGTGTGGTTGTTTTTTGGCTAAAGCCTACATCAGGGTGAAGCTGTCACACCAAGTGCATTTAACCAGCAATAGTCTGTTCATTTTTTGGCCATATACAAAATCAGGGGCAAGCTGCGCCTGTCACCAAGTGCATTTAACCCTCAATGGTGTGGTTGTTTTTTGGCTAAAGCCTACATCAGGGTGAAGCTGTCACACCAAGTGCATTTAACCAGCAATAGTCTGTTCATTTTTTGGCCATATCCCAGTCTAATTCTGTCACTAAATCCATACCGGTCACCCAGCGCCTAAATACTAGGCCTCAAATTTATATCCAGCTAAATCTGTCCCTAGTGCTGTAGCTGGGCGAGTTATTTAGTGTCCGTTCAAGCACATTTCTTGTTCTGGGTTGAAATACAATTCCCAATTTAGCAATTTCATAATTTAGTGGTTCCTGCTATATCAGAGCTATTTGAAATCTATCCCAAAAAGGGTATATAATATTGAAGGTGCACATTGGGTCATTCAGAATAACTTCACACACACCCGCTACTGTGTATTTCCAAGTCTAATTCTGTCACTAAACCCATACCTGTCACCCAGCGCTTAAATACTAGGCCTCAAATTTAAATCCCTCTAAATCTCTCGTTACCCACCGCTGTACTGTTGTTGCTGGGCAAGATATTTAGTGTCCGTCAAAGCACATTTTTTGTTCTGGGTTGAAGTACAATTCCCAATTTAGCAATTTCATAATTTAGTGGTTTCTGCTATATCAGAGCTATTTGAAATCTATCCCTAAAAGGGTATATAATATTGAAGGTGCACATAGGGTCATTCAGAATAACTTCACACACACGCTTCTGTGCATTTCCAAGTCTAATTCTGTCACTAAATCCATACCGGTGACCCAGCGCCTAAATACTAGGCCTCAAATTTAAATCCCTCTAAATCTCTCGTTACCCACCGCTGTACTGTTGTTGCTGGGCAAGATATTTAGTGTCCGTCAAAGCACATTTTTTGTTCTGGGTTGAAGTACAATTCCCAATTTAGCAATTTCATAATTTAGTGGTTTCTGCTATATCAGAGCTATTTGAAATCTATCCCTAAAAGGGTATATAATATTGAAGGTGCACATAGGGTCATTCAGAATAACTTCACACACACGCTTCTGTGCATTTCCAAGTCTAATTCTGTCACTAAATCCATACCGGTGACCCAGCGCCTAAATACTAGGCCTCAAATTTAAATCCCTCTAAATCTCTCGTTACCCACCACTGTACTGTTGTTGCTGGGCAAGATATTTAGTGTCCGTCAAAGCACATTTTTTGTTCTGGGTTGAAGTACAATTCCCAATTTAGCAATTTCATAATTTAGTGGTTCCTGCTATATCAGAGCTATTTGAAATCTATCCCAAAAAGGGTATATAATATTGAAGGTGCACATTGGGTCATTCAGAATAACTTCACACACACCCGCTACTGTGTATTTCCAAGTCTAATTCTGTCACTAAACCCATACCTGTCACCCAGCGCCTAAATACTAGGCCTCAAATTTAAATCCCTCTAAATCTCTCGTTACCCACCGCTGTACTGTTGTTGCTGGGCAAGATATTTAGTGTCCGTCAAAGCACATTTTTTGTTCTGGGTTGAAGTACAATTCCCAATTTAGCAATTTCATAATTTAGTGGTTTCTGCTATATCAGAGCTATTTGAAATCTATCCCTAAAAGGGTATATAATATTGAAGGTGCACATAGGGTCATTCAGAATAACTTCACACACACGCTTCTGTGCATTTCCAAGTCTAATTCTGTCACTAAATCCATACCGGTGACCCAGCGCCTAAATACTAGGCCTCAAATTTAAATCCCTCTAAATCTCTCGTTACCCACCGCTGTACTGTTGTTGCTGGGCAAGATATTTAGTGTCCGTCAAAGCACATTTTTTGTTCTGGGTTGAAGTACAATTCCCAATTTAGCAATTTCATAATTTAGTGGTTCCTGCTATATCAGAGCTATTTGAAATCTATCCCAAAAAGGGTATATAATATTGAAGGTGCACATTGGGTCATTCAGAATAACTTCACACACACCCGCTACTGTGTATTTCCAAGTCTAATTCTGTCACTAAACCCATACCTGTCACCCAGCGCCTAAATTCTAGGCCTCAAATTTAAATCCCTCTAAATCTCTCGTTACCGCTGTACTGTTGTAGCTGGGAAAGTTATTTAGTGCCCGTCAAAGCACATTTTTTGTTCTGGGTTGAAGTACAATTCCCAATTTAGCAATTTCATAATTTAGTGGTTCCTGCTATATCAGAGCTATTTGAAATCTATCCCAAAAAGGGTATATAATATTCAAGGTGCACATTGGGTCATTCAGAATAACTTCACACACACGCTTCTGTGCATTTCCAAGTCTAATTCTGTCACTAAATCCATACCGGTCACCCAGCGCCTAAATACTAGGCCTCAAATTTATATCCCGCTGAATTTGAATACAATACATTGGGCCAAATAATATATTTGTTGTTGTGGTGAACCATAACAATGAGAAAAACATCTAGTAAGGGACGCGGACGTGGACATGGTCGTGGTGGTGTTAGTGGACCCTCTGGTGCTGGGAGAGGACGTGGCCGTTCTGCCACATCCACACGTCCTAGTGTACCAACTACCTCAGGTCCCAGTAGCCGCCAGAATTTACAGCGATATATGGTGGGGCCCAATGCCGTTCTAAGGATGGTAAGGCCTGAGCAGGTACAGGCATTAGTCAATTGGGTGGCCGACAGTGGATCCAGCACGTTCACATTATCTCCCACCCAGTCTTCTGCAGAAAGCGCACAGATGGCGCCTGAAAACCAACCCCATCAGTCTGTCACATCACCCCCATGCATACCAGGGAAACTGTCTCAGCCTCAAGTTATGCAGCAGTCTCTTATGCTGTTTGAAGACTCCGCTGGCAGGGTTTCCCAAGGGCATCCACCTAGCCCTTCCCCAGCGGTGAAAGACATAGAATGCACTGACGCACAACCACTTATGTTTCCTGATGATGAGGACATGGGAATACCACCTCAGCATGTCTCTGATGATGACGAAACACAGGTGCCAACTGCTGCGTCTTTCTGCAGTGTGCAGACTGAACAGGAGGTCAGGGATCAAGACTGGGTGGAAGACGATGCAGGGGACGATGAGGTCCTAGACCCCACATGGAATGAAGGTCGTGCCACTGACTTTCACAGTTCGGAGGAAGAGGCAGTGGTGAGACCGAGCCAACAGCGTAGCAAAAGAGGGAGCAGTGGGCAAAAGCAGAACACCCGCCGCCAAGAGACTCCGCCTGCTACTGACCGCCGCCATCTGGGACCGAGCACCCCAAAGGCAGCTTCAAGGAGTTCCCTGGCATGGCACTTCTTCAAACAATGTGCTGACGACAAGACCCGAGTGGTTTGCACGCTGTGCCATCAGAGCCTGAAGCGAGGCATTAACGTTCTGAACCTGAGCACAACCTGCATGACCAGGCACCTGCATGCAAAGCATGAACTGCAGTGGAGTAAACACCTTAAAACCAAGGAAGTCACTCAGGCTCCCCCTGCTACCTCTTCTGCTGCTGCCGCCTCGGCCTATTCTGCTGCTGCCGCCTCGGCCTCTTCCTCCGCCTCTGGAGGAACGTTGGCACCTGCCGCCCAGCAAACAGGGGATGTACCACCAACACCACCACCACCACCTCCGTCACCAAGCGTCTCAACCATGTCACACGCCAGCGTTCAGCTCTCCATCTCACAAACATTTGATAGAAAGCGTAAATTCCCACCTAGCCACCCTCGATCCCTGGCCCTGAATGCCAGCATTTCTAAACTACTGGCCTATGAAATGCTGTCATTTAGGCTGGTGGACACAGACAGCTTCAAACAGCTCATGTCGCTTGCTGTCCCACAGTATGTTGTTCCCAGCCGGCACTACTTCTCCAAGAGAGCCGTGCCTTCCCTGCACAACCAAGTATCCGATAAAATCAAGTGTGCACTGCGCAACGCCATCTGTAGCAAGGTCCACCTAACCACAGATACGTGGACCAGTAAGCACGGCCAGGGACGCTATATCTCCCTAACTGCACACTGGGTAAATGTAGTGGCAGCTGGGCCCCAGGCGGAGAGCTGTTTGGCGCACGTCCTGCCGCCGCCAAGGATCGCAGGGCAACATTCTTTGCCTCCTGTTGCCACCTCCTCCTTCTCGGCTTCCTCCTCCTCTTCTTCCACCTGCTCATCCAGTCAGCCACACACCTTCACCACCAACTTCAGCACAGCCCGGGGTAAACGTCAGCAGGCCATTCTGAAACTCATATGTTTGGGGGACAGGCCCCACACCGCACAGGAGTTGTGGCGGGGTATTGAACAACAGACCGACGAGTGGTTGCTGCCGGTGAGCCTCAAGCCCGGCCTGGTGGTGTGTGATAATGGGCGAAATCTCGTTGCAGCTCTGGGACTAGCCAATTTGACGCACATCCCTTGCTTGGCGCATGTGCTGAATTTGGTGGTGCAGAAGTTCATTCACAACTACCCCGACATGTCAGAGCTGCTGCATAAAGTGCGGGCCATCTGTTCGCGCTTCCGGCGTTCACATCCTGCCGCTGCTCGCCTGTCTGCGCTACAGCGTAACTTCGGCCTTCCCGCTCACCGCCTCATATGCGACGTGCCCACCAGGTGGAACTCCACCTTGCACATGCTGGACAGACTGTGCGAGCAGCAGCAGGCCATAGTGGAGTTTCAGCTGCAGCACGCACGGGTCAGTCGCACTACAGAACAGCACCACTTCACCACCAATGACTGGGCCTCCATGCGAGACCTGTGTGCCCTGTTGCGCTGTTTCGAGTACTCCACCAACATGGCCAGTGGCGATGACACCGTTATCAGCGTTACAATACCACTTCTATGTCTCCTTGAGAAAACACTTAGGGCGATGATGGAACAGGAGGTGGCCCAGGAGGAGGAGGAGGAGGATGAGGAAGAGGGGTCATTTTTAGCACTTTCAGGCCAGTCTCTTCGAAGTGACTCAGAGGGAGGTTTTTTGCAACAGCAGAGGCCAGGTACAAATGTGGCCAGCCAGGGCCCACTACTGGAGGACGAGGAGGACGAGGATGAGGAGGAGGTGGAGGAGGATGAGGATGAAGCATGGTCACAGCGGGGTGGCACCCAACGCAGCTCGGGTCCATCACTGGTGCGTGGCTGGGGGGAAAGGCAGGACGATGACGATACGCCTCCCACAGAGGACAGCTTGTCCTTATCCCTGGGCAGCCTGGCACACATGAGCGACTACATGCTGCAGTGCCTGCGCAACGACAGCAGAGTTGCCCACATTTTAACCTGTGCGGACTACTGGGTTGCCACCCTGCTGGATCCACGCTACAAAGACAATGTGCCCACCTTACTTCCTGCACTGGAGCGTGATAGGAAGATGCGCGAGTACAAGCGCACGTTGGTAGACGCGCTACTGAGAGCATTCCCAAATGTCACAGGGGAACAAGTGGAAGCCCAAGGCCAAGGCAGAGGAGGAGCAAGAGGTCGCCAAGGCAGCTGTGTCACGGCCAGCTCCTCTGAGGGCAGGGTTAGCATGGCAGAGATGTGGAAAACTTTTGTCAACACGCCACAGCTAACTGCACCACCACCTGATACGCAACGTGTTAGCAGGAGGCAACATTTCACTAACATGGTGGAACAGTACGTGTGCACACCCCTCCACGTACTGACTGATGGTTCGGCCCCATTCAACTTCTGGGTCTCTAAATTGTCCACGTGGCCAGAGCTAGCCTTTTATGCCTTGGAGGTGCTGGCCTGCCCGGCAGCCAGCGTTTTGTCTGAACGTGTATTCAGCACGGCAGGGGGCGTCATTACAGACAAACGCAGCCGCCTGTCTACAGCCAATGTGGACAAGCTGACGTTCATAAAAATTAACCAGGCATGGATCCCACAGGACCTGTCCGTCCCTTGTCCAGATTAGACATTAACTACCTCCCCATAACCATATATTATTGGACTCCAGGGCACTTCCTCATTCAATCCTATTTTTATTTTCATTTTACCATTATATTGCGATGCTACCCAAAGTTGAATGAACCTCTCCTCTGCCTGTGTGCTAGGCCTAAATATATGCCAATGGACTGTTGCAGTGGTGGCTGACATGAAGCCTGATTCTCTGCTATGACATGCAGACTAATTCTCTGCTGACATGAAGCCAGATTGTCTGTTACGGGACCTCTCTCCTCTGCCTGGGTGCTGGGCCTAAATTTATGACAATGGACTGTTGCAGTGGTGGCTGACGTGAAGCCTGATTCTCTGCTATGACATGCAGACTGATTCTCTGCTGACATGAAGCCAGATCGTCTGTTACGGGACCTCTCTGCTCTGCCTGTGTGCTAGGCCTAAATATATGCCAATGGACTGTTGCAGTGGTGGGTGACGTGAAGCCTCATTCTCTGCTATGACATGCAGACTGATTCTCTGCTGACATGAAGCCAGATCGTCTGTTACGGGACCTCTCTGCTCTGCCTGTGTGCTAGGCCTAAATATATGCCAATGGACTGTTGCAGTGGTGGGTGACGTGAAGCCTCATTCTCTGCTATGACATGCAGACTGATTCTCTGCTGTCATGAAGCCAGATTGTCTGTTACGGGACCTCTCTGCTCTGCCTGTGTGCTAGGCCTAAATATATGCCAATGGACTGTTGCAGTGGTGGCTGACGTGAAGCCTCATTCTCTGCTATGACATGCAGACTGATTCTCTGCTGACATGAAGCCAGATTCTCTGTTACGGGACCTCTCTCCTCTGCCTGTGTGTGTGCTGGGCCTAAATATATGCCAATGGACTGTTGCAGTGGTGGCTGACGTGAAGCCTCATTCTCTGCTATGACATGCAGACTGATTCTCTGCTGACATGAAGCCAGATTCTCTGTTACGGGACCTCTCTCCTCTGCCTGTGTGTGTGCTGGGCCTAAATATATGCCAATGGACTGTTGCAGTGGTGGCTGACGTGAAGCCTCATTCTCTGCTATGACATGCAGACTGATTCTCTGCTGACATGAAGCCAGATTCTCTGTTACGGGACCTCTCTCCTCTGCCTGTGTGTGTGCTGGGCCTAAATATATGCCAATGGACTGTTGCAGTGGTGGCTGACGTGAAGCCTCATTCTCTGCTATGACATGCAGACTGATTCTCTGCTGACATGAAGCCAGATTCTCTGTTACGGGACCTCTCTCCTCTGCCTGTGTGCTAGGCCTAAATATATGCCAATGGACTGTTGCAGTGGTGGCTGACGTGAAGCCTCATTCTCTGCTATGACATGCAGACTAATTCTCTGCTGACATGAAGACAGATTCTCTGTTACGGGACCTCTCTCCTCTGCCTGGGTGCCGGGGCCTAAATATCTGAGAATGGACTGTTCCAGTGGTGGGTGACGGGAAGCCAGATTCTCTGCTATGGAACCTCTCTCCAATTGATTTTGGTTAATTTTTATTTATTTAATTTTTATTTTAATTAATTTCCCTATCCACATTTGTTTGCAGGGGATTTACCTACATGTTGCTGCCTTTTGCAGCCCTCTAGCCCTTTCCTGGGCTGTTTTACAGCCGTTTTAGTGCCGAAAAGTTCGGGTCCCCATTGACTTCAATGGGGTTCGGGTTCGGGACGAAGTTCGGATCGGGTTCGGATCCCGAACCCGAACATTTCCGGGATGTTCGGCCGAACTTCTCGAACCCGAACATCCAGGTGTTCGCTCAACTCTACTTAGAATCCAAAGATGAAGGATGCAAGGGTCTGTAAGGAGTCAAGAAAGTAATTGACCTTTTATACACACCCACTAATTACAAGCAAACAGATCATAGGTGAAGATGGTTACCTTTAATATCCATTGTAACCCTTTTGTGTCCAGTTGTGTGCATGTTATCAGGCCAAAACTTTTGATCAGGGTCATTTGAGTAGTTTGTGTTGTGATTATGATTTAAAAAGAGTAAACACAATTGTTTGACAATAAATGGCTTCAGCCGACCACTAACCATGGGTGAAAGAAAAGATTTTGTGTTATCATTCATATTCTCTGAACAATGGTTAAGAAATCATAAATTCTGCAAGGGTATATAAACTTATGAGGACAACTTGTAATTATAATGTGATGTGATATATTTCCATAGATTTGATATAAGCCATTATAATCACTGTGTCATATAATTTGGGTAGGATAATGGATGTCATGATTATGTTTGAATAATTCATTTTCCACATTGTAGGTCGTTCAATGGGTACATATATATATATATATATATATATATATATATGTGCATATATATAAACAGTGCTGCCCATAATTATTCATACCCCTAGCAAATTTTAAAGTTACTTTTATTCAACCAGCAAGTAGTTTTTTTTTAATGGGAAATGACATAGGTGTCTCCCAAAAGATAATAAGACGATGTACAACAATGCATTATTGTGGGGAAAAAAAATTCTCAGCTTTTATTTACATTTGAGCAAAAAGTGTCCAGTTGGTGTAAAAAAGGAGAAGCCTTCAACCCAAAGAACACCATCCCCACTGTCAAACATGGTGGTGGGAACCTAATGCTTTGTTTTTTTTTTTCAGCCAATGGACCAGGGAACCTAATCACAATAAACGGCACCATGAAAAAAGAGCAATACATGAGGATTCTCAACGACAACATCAGGCAGTCTGCAGAAAAACTTGGCTCTAGGCACCAGTGGACATTTCAGCATGACAATGACCCAAAACACACAGCAAAAGTGGTGAAGAAATGGTTAGCAGACAACATTAACGTTTTGGAGTGGCCCAGCCAGAGTCCAGACTTGAATCCAATTGAGAATCTGTGGAGGGAGCTAAAGATCAGGGTGATGGCAAGAAGACCCTCCAACCTGAAAGACTTGGAGCTCATTGCTAAAGATGAATGGGCAGAAATTACCTGTGGAGACCTGCAAAAAGCTGGTCTGCAAATTTAGGAAGCGTTTGATTGCTGTAATAGCCAATAAAGGCTTTTCTATTGATTATTGAGAAGGGTAGGAATAATTTTAGACTGTAAATAAAAGCTGAGAAATGTATTTTTTTTCCACAATAATGCCTCTTGTACATTGTCTTATTATCTTTTGGGAGACACTTATGTCATTTCCCGTCAAAAAATTACTTGCTGGTTAAATAATAGTAACTTTAAGTAAAAATTTGCCTGGGGCATGAATAATTATGGGCAGCACTGTATGTATATATATATATATTATTAGGATTTATGAATTCCCCCTATTATGCATTTTTGCTCAACAGGTGTCTTTTTTCATTAGCTTTTTTTTATATAGGTTTCAATAACTTTCCAGATATTTATTTTTGTTAAAATTATACATATTATTTCTCATATACATTATTTATACGCATTTGTGTCTTCACTTCCTGTAATTGGAACGCAGTATGGAACGCATTACTGAGGGTCAGTGCATGCGCGCAGTATGGAATGCATTTTGGATGGGTCAGCGCATGCACACACTAATTTGTAAGGTGATCGAGATTCACCTCCAGCCAGTGGAACGCATTGCAGGTCCACTTTTGGTTTGACGCCATCTTGTGCATGCGCAATCAGTTTCTAATACGCCGGCACATGTGGAGCAGCGCCAATTGTACGGGGATGTGGGTTCTGCATCGGGGAAAACAATATATCGTCACCATATCTCCTTGTTTTGCCTAATTTACTATTTAACAGGTGATATCTATGTCATTCAAATTACTTATGTATACATTGTGGGCACAGTTTCCTTCACCTCTAGACCCCTGAGGAAGCTGGTTTTATCCGGCGATACACATGGGGCGTATTACCTGCACACCATGACCGCCTACTTTGCTATTGGATAAGTATCTTGCACTGTCTTTGATACCATACTTATGAATTGTACATTCCTTTGGCGGCTTGCAAATGTTCTTATGTTGAACTTGGTGTTTGCGGGTGTGTGTGTTGGACTTATTGTTGATCCAAACACAATGTTGTAATTGTATACGATGGTTTTAACTTTTTGGGCTCTGTGTCTACAAATAAACTATGGATTTGTACATTAAGACGTGCAGCCCTTGTATGCGGTGTTCCTTTTTCTTTTCCTATAGGGTGCTTAACCCCTTCCCGACATATGACATAATAGTACGTCATGGCGGCAGGTGCGTTCCCGCATTTTGATATACTATTACATCATGGTGATCGGGCATGCATCGGAGCGGTGAACGGCCGATCACTGCAGGGGCCCGTCAGTCCCTGATAGCAGGTCCCCTGCTGTATCCACCGGCATCGCTGTACAAGCTGATGCCGGCAAATTAACCCCTTCTTTGCCACTATCCGCACTGAACGCAGCATAGAAGGGATTTGTGGCGGGTGAGGGAGCCCATCGGGTCCCCGCGCTGCTGTGTCAGGGACATGATGGGTGAGAAGGCAGCCCGATGCCGTGCAGAGGCTGCCCAATGCCTTGCACAGCATCGGGACCTGCATTCTACGGGTGCCCAGGAGATCCAGCCTCAGGTGTATTGTAATGCATAGCAGCGGGGATCAGACCCCTAAAAGTAAAGTTCCAGAGTGGAACAGAAATAAAGTTTAAAAAAATCATCTAAAAAATAGTTTTTAATAAAAAAAAATATGTTTCAAGTTTATATAAAAAAAAGAAAAGAAAACACACACATATTAGGCATCGCTGCCTCCGTAACAACCAGATCTATAAATATATCACATGATCCACCCTGTCCGATAAACACCGTAAAAAAAAAATTTTTAAACTGTTTAATGAAAAGCCATTTTTGTCACCTTACATCACAAAAAGTGCAACACCTAGCGATCAAAAAGGCGTATGACCCCCAAAATGGTACCAATAAAATCATCAACTCATCCCTCCAAAAAATAGCCCCTACATAAGACAATTGCAAAAAAAAAATATTTATATAGTTCTCAGAACATAGAAACACTAAAACATCATATTTGGGGTTTCAAAAATGTGATTATTGTGTTTAATTGAAAAAAAAAATATGAAAGTATACATATTAGGTATTGCCACGTCCGTAACAACCAGCTATATAAAAATATCACATGACTTAACACCTCAGGTGAACACCGTATAAACATAAAATAAAAACAGTGCCAAAAAAGCTATTTTTTGTCACCTAACATCATTTAAAGTGCAACACCAAGCGATCAAAAAGGCGTATGCCCACCAAAATAGAACCAATCAAACCGTCATCTCATCCCGCAAAAAATGAGCCTCTAGCTAAGACAATCGGTCAAAAAATAAAAAAGCTATCGCTCTCAGACTATGGAGACACTAAAACATCAATTTTGTGTTTCAAAAATGCTATTATTGTGTAAAAGTTAAATAAATTAGAAAAACTATACATATCAGGTAATGCCACGTTCGTAACGACCTGCTCTATAAAAATATCATGTGACCTAACCCCTCAGAACAACACTGTAAAAATAAATAAATAAAAACTATGCCAAAACAACAAATTTTTTTGGTCACCTTGCCTCATAAAGTTTAATAATGAATGATCAAAAAATCATATGTACCCAAAAATGGTACCAATAAAAACGTCAACTCTCCCTTCAGTAAATGAGCTGCTGCACAAGACAATTGGCCGAAAAATTTAAAAATTTGGAGTTTAGAAAATGGAGAAACAAAAACATATAAAAAATGCTTTATTTTGTAAAACCGAAACAAATAAACAAAGTTGACATAATTGATATCACCGCGTCCATAGCAACCTGTTCTATAAAATTTTTAAACATTTTTGGTAAATTTGGGATTTTTTCATAAATAAAGGTGAAATTTATTGACTCAAATTTATGACTGTCATGAAGTACAATGTGTCATGAGCAATCAATTTTAGAGTGGTTTGGATAAATTAAAGCGTTCCAATGTTATTACCACATAAAGTGACACATGTGGCGGCCTCTTTGCGCTCAAATGGATAAGGTGAGTATTATATTTTTTACCCCCAAAAAGCATCAATTTTTACATCAGATGCCATGATCAGTGATGAACGCGGCATCTGAGGGAAACAATGATGTGGGGGAGGGGCAGCGCAATCAACGTTCCCTATCATTGCGTCTGTTACTTACTAAGAAACGCGCTTCGTGATGAAGTAATTTGTCACAAAGTAAGATTCTTTGTGAAATTTGGCGAAGCAGCCGAATCGAAGTTTTCATAACTTTGCTCAACACTATCATTCATTACCATTATCTATGCCGCTCTGAAGGTCACATGCCTAGAAAACTCTCCCATAAAAGTCAATGGGGTCATCCCCTGCCCATGGTGGCTGCTGTAAAGAGTATCACTAAATGCTGTTAACAGCTCAGATAAGATGGCCGCCTCCTGTTCAAGAAATAGAATATAAAATAAATATATAAAAACAACCTACATCAAAAAATAATTTACAAAATTGGATGTGCGTCAGGTTGTAACTGGCAAAAAAAATACAGGCAACACATTCCCTTGAAAGTGAAAAAATCAAACATACTCATAAAACACCAAATAAAATAATGCAATAAATGTTAAATGATTACTTGTAATGGTGTTTTATGCTTCCTGTACAGTAACGTCAGCAGGGTGTGGTTGCGTTTGTGCTTTATGGTAGCTGAAATGAATGCAAATGACCTATAATGACAGAACAGTCTCATAAACCTTTTACAGTGTTAAGGATGTGACAATGTGCAGTGTATTCGCCTACTCCGGAGACCGAGGAGTTTTCTACAGGACTTTACCTGCTTATAGTATAGTGTTGCTATCTGATCATATCTAGATCTTGTCATTAACTCACACATTCCCCAATGATAATGAGCGAGTTCTCCTTATCCTGTACGAACAAAAAAGCTGACAAGTGAGCTCCAGAGAACAGTTATGGTATATGCTCACGGCAGTGTTGTTTAGGCAAATTTTCCAAGCACATTTTTGTGCGTTTCTTCACTAAATCTGCATCAGAATCCACATGTGTAACTTGCAGATTTTGTACCGAATTTTGACACAGATTTGCTCCGACCTCATCCTTTGCATTGGAAAGGAAGAAATCTGCACTGAAATGTGCACAAACTATCTGCACAAAATTTTTAAATCTGCAGCATGCAGATTTAAAAATTTTCACTGAAAATTTTCACGCTTTTCATATACCTTTTTTTATTTATGGTAAATCTAATAAATAAAGCTGAGTGTCTGTGTGTGTGTGTCTGTATGTCTGATAAAGGAATCCACACTGTCGCATTTACAATCACAAAATGTGGCACACAGGTACATCAGGTGTCCGGGAAGGTTTTAGACCAGGTCTCAGCTCTCTAGGACATACCGTTCCTGAGATATTCCCAAAAAAATGCATTAGCCAAAAGAAGCTTGGTCGCATGACCCTTATCAGCCAATAGAAGCTCACAGGCCGTTAGCCTCTACATACACAGTTTTACTCCAGGTTTCCATAACAACCCAGCCATTTTTCTTCACTGCTGTAGGTCAGCTTTAAAGGAAACTGTCACCAGGATAATCGGTATTGAAGTAAAGCCATGGCCTAATAGCACTTTGTACCTTATTTCAAGATGTGCTTTTGTTCCTGCAATAGATGTTTTCTATCTTCTGAAAGTCCAGTTTATTTGGTATGCAAATGAGCAAGTAAGGTGCCCAGAGGGTCGTCACTCTTGCAGGAGTCCAGACATGACCTCTGCCACAAAGTGTCCACCTTCAAAAGACGAACTTAAAATCCCGCCCCCAGGTCCCGATAATCCACGCCTGTGATCCAGTTAGGCCACTCCCCCTCCCACTCAGCTGACAGGGATTGAAAAAATGAAGTTAAAATCAACTTCTGTCAGCTGCACGGGGGTGGGGGGGAAGGACAGTGCTGCTGTCTTAGAGTGAGCTGGTCAAAAGGACACGCCCGCGATCCGGTTAGGCCACAAGGACATCCTTGTGTCCGTCCAGGCCCTGAACCAGACAGAGGACAGGGAGTTTGAAAGCCGGACTGTCCGGTCTAAAATAGGACCTCTGGCCACCCTAGGGGAAGGTTGCTGTGGAGGTCACAGTTAAGGGGATGGTCCACTATGGAGGTCAGTGTTAAGGGACAGATTGCTGTAAACACCACTGTTAAGGGGGCGGGCCCCTGTGGAGGTCACTGTCAAGGGGGTGGTGTGCTGCGAAACTCACTGTTAAAGGGGAAGGCTGCTGTAAAGGTTAATGTTAAGGGGGTGAGCTTCTGTGGAGGCCCAATTTTAAGGGACAGGGTACTGTGGGGAGTTCAGTGTTAAGGGGTGGTGACTGTGTAGGTCACTGTTAGGGGGGCGGGTTGCAGTGAATAATGGCCGTGTGACAGTGGTTTAAGTAACGGCCGTCACATGGCCATTTTTAGCCCCAATGAAAGTCTATAGGGCTATTGACATGGGCGTTCTTTTAATGGCCAGTGAATAGCATCGTCAAAAAATAGGACATGTCCTATTTTTGGCCATTTCCACGGCTAGGCGGACCCCACTGAAATTAAAGGGACCGTTTTTAACGGCCGATTGACAGGAGTGCACCCATCTAACGGTCATTAAAAATGGGTACACTTTATCCGTATAGCCATTTAGAGGTTAAAAAAACTCACCTCATCCACTTGCTCACGCTGCAGCAGTTTCTTCTCTCTTCATTGAGCAGGACTTGCCGAAGGACATGCGATATACGTGGTGATGTAATCACGTGGGAGAACTCAGTGACATTGCGCACATCGCAGGCCCTTCGGCAGGTCCTGTTCAGTGAAGAGAGAAGAGACTGCTGCAGCGCAAGCAAGTGGATAAGGTGAGTTTATTTATTTTTGTAAAATCAACAACAAAAAAACTGTGGAGGGCTATTATAGGGGCATTATTTAAACCATACGGGAAATTATTTAAGATGGGGCCTACATTGGGGGCATTATTAAAGCTGGGGAAATTTAACAAATAATTCCTACACTATGAGGGACATTGTTTAAGATGGGGACCTACCTCAAGGGCATTATTAAAGCTGGGGGCGGTAAAAAAAAATCATACACTATGGGGGACATTATTAAAGCTAGGGACAGTAAAAACATGGGTGCTTACATGGGGGCATTATTAAAGCTGGGGGCACTATAAAAAAAATTATTTACACAGTGGGAGACATTATTTTAGCTGGGGCCAAAATAGGGGGCACTATTAAAGCTGGGAACAGTAAAAAAAAATCCTACAATATGGGGAAAATTATTTTAGCTGGGGGCCTACATGGGGGCATTATTAAAGCTGGGGGCAGCAAAAAATAAAATAAAAAATCCTACACTATGGGGGACATTATTTTAGCTGGGGGCCTACCATCCTGTGGGTGTTTTTAGAAGGGTGGGTCTAGAAATAACTTCCAATCAAATTCATCCATTTTTCATGTCCGTTTTTAACGGACATAAAAAACTGATGCAAAACGGACATTAAAAATGGACACATGGCCAGAAAATGGATGCACACACTGATGCAAAATGGCCATGAAAAACTGACAGTGTGTCCGTTTTTAACTGATTTTGTTTTCACTATCGTGTGCATGTAGCCTAACGGAAACTGAAAGAAAAGGGAGATAAAAATAAACACCTACTAATAAAAAAATATATATATAATTAGAGATGAGCGAATCGAATCCC
This sequence comes from Bufo gargarizans, assembly GCF_014858855.1. Classification (NCBI taxonomy): domain Eukaryota; kingdom Metazoa; phylum Chordata; class Amphibia; order Anura; family Bufonidae; genus Bufo; species Bufo gargarizans. The sequence goes on along the minus strand of NC_058088.1, from coordinate 14,916,331 downwards.
ACAAAGTGGAATTCAATCTGAATTTCAGGGTAAATTTGATTTGCCTTGAAGCCAAATTTCCTTGTGCTTCGTGTTAGCAAATCGATTAAACCTGAAATAGTGGAAAAGATATCGACTCCATCTTGATTGAAGATTTCAGCCCTCTCCTGCATAACGTAAACCGGACTGATCCGTTATGCTGGCCATAGACTTCTATTATGAAGGAATGAATAATGAAATGCCTCTATAGGTGTTCAGTTATGCATTCTGTCATGGAATTGCATTATGGTCCATGGTAACGGAATCCATAACTCAATTCTGTAAATACCACAACACGGACCGACACACGAACTTCAAAATATGAAATTCGCTCATCCCTAATAATGACTATAAAAAAAGCTATGGATGTTAGGCAGCATAATACCTACAGAGAGAAGCTATTAATAAAAAGTGGAAGAAGAATATAAAAGTACAGAATGGTTAGAAAAGCAAAGGTGTATATATAAAAAATTACTCAAGATTAATGTTTGTTGAGAACCAAAGTGCTTGTGTGCTCTGTTGCTCGAGTAGAACACTTCCGGAGCACCCGAGCACAATGGAAGTCAATGGGAGAACCTGAGCATTAAACCTGGCACCCCCTGCTATGAAGAGGGGAGGGTGTCGGGACTCTAGTTCAGCATAGGAGTCCCTGCTCTAACTAAATATATAGCTATGTCCATATATGGAGTCAGTGCTTGGGGACACCAAGTGTATTTAAATCTAATTTAGCCTCTATTTCTGAACATTTTCTGGCAGGATTTAAACTCACAACCTTCTACATTGCAGTCAAGATTCTTAACCACTACACTATAGAGATGCATGGCCAGTTACTTTATTAGAAAAATAAATGTAATATATATATATATATATATATATATATATATATATATATATGTGTATATATACATATATATATATATATATATATATATATACAGTACAGGCCAAAAGTTTGGACACACCTTCTCATTCAAAGAGTTTTCTTTATTTTCATGACTATGAAAATTGTAGATTCACACTGAAGGCATCAAAACTATGAATTAACACATGTGGAATTATATACATAACAAAAAGGTGTGAAACAACTGAAAATATGTCATATTCTAGGTTCTTCAAAGTAGCCAAACTTTTATTACTTTTATCCCTAAAAATAATAATAAATACACCTTATAAACAACATACATTAAAAACAAAACAATCTTGATGTCCAGTACAATATATAATGGGAATGATGGCTTTTGTAAATTTTATAGACACTAACAGTTTTCATTGTATTCGTATCAGTCTCTTACATATTAATGAAAACATTTTAATTGCTTCAATTTGTAGACATTTCTGAATGAATTTGCTTCTGATTTAATTCACCTGATTTGAATAAAATTATTTATAGATTTTAAATGCCTTTTAATTAGAGATTGTGCCTGTGATTCACCCTCACCAGTTCTCTGTGCATGCCGTAGTGGATTCCTGGTCTACACGGTATATGAATTGTGTTGTATTACTCTCTTAGTACGTCATTCCAGTACTAATTACCCATTGGCATATAACATTTTAGCTAGAGATGAGAGAAGTTTTGAAAAATGTTATTCAGCAACTTCGCCGAAGTTAGCCAAGAAATTTGATCAGTTACAAATTAATGTTACAAATTGTTATAAATCAGGTATACCCAGGCCACTCTGCCTTAGGATATAGCCACATGGAGTCGCTGTGCTGCCGGTTACGACTAGAGATGGCCTTGCAATTCGCCCGGCGGTCGTTTCGCGGCGAACTTTGCGTGTTCACGATTCACCGAACATGTGAACATATGGAGAAATTCGCGCTCGCCATATTCTTTTACATTATGAAGAACTTTGACCCATGACACATCCATCAGGTGGTACAGGACAGCCAATTGAGACATTTCAGCACATGGACATACCTCCTACCTTATAAATAAACCTGATCTGGCCGCCATTTTACATTCAGTGTTTTGCAAGTTTAGGGAGAGGTTGCTGTGTGGAGCAGAGACATGCTGTTAGGGACACAAAACGCAAGCTAATAGGGCCACAAAAGTTATTTTAAGGACTAGTATAGTTGTGCTATCTATATGTGTGATACACAGAGGGGTGCGATATACTTATAATATACTTTTATAATGAGTCAAAAACACATAGATCTATATAGTGACCACCTGGAAGTCAGGGCCTAGGGGCTAGGGGCTTACTAGGGCCATTTTTATATACGGTAAGGTTCCGGACAGGGTCGCTCTTATCAGGGTCGGTGGTCTGTGGTTAGGCTATCAGGGCCAAAATAGCACCCCCCTGTAGGGCAATATCAGGGACAGTTCTTTGCCCACCTTGTCTTTCAATACCACATCATCATCTAGCCTAGGGATAGATGTTTTTTGCTTTCCCTCTGGGATTCATGGATGTGCACTGGAACCCCCGGATTGTGCTAGGACATATGGTTACTTTCTGATTTGATGCTGTTGAGCACCTGATTTAGTGCCGCCGAGCACTTGTTATTGCCTACCACATCTATGCTTTTTGCTTAAAGGGGTTCTGTACTTTGTTTTAACTGATGATGTATCCTCTGGATAGATCATCAGCATCTGATCGGCGGGGGTTCGATCAACTGTTTGAGAAGGCAGTGGCACTCCAGCAGCGCCGCGGCCTTCTTGCTGTTTACTGCTGGCCCAGTGACGTCACGACTAGCATCAACTAGCAAGGGTGGGACTAAGCTCTGTTCACTTGAATGGAGCTTAGCCCCGCCCACGCTAGTTGATAAGTGCCGCTGCTGGAGTGCCGCTGCCTTCTTAAACAGTTGATCGGCGGGGGTCCCAGGTGTCGGACCCCCGCCGATCAGATGCTGATGATCTATCCAGAGGATAGCTCATCAGTTAAAACAAAGTGCAGAACCCCTTTAACTTTAATAATTGAATGTATTTTCATTTTGAGGGATATCTTTTCCATTCACACATCCGCAAAATCGGTCCGCATCAGTTCCGCAATTTTGCGGAACGGGTGCAGACCCATTCCTTTTTTAATGGGGCCGAAATGTGCTGTCTGCATCCGCATTTCCGCATCTGTGCTTCCGTTTCCGCAAAATAGAACATGGCCTATTATTGTCCGCCATTGCAGACAAGATTAGGTATTTTCTATTATAGTGCCGGCGATGTGCGGTCCACAAATTGCGGAATGCACACTGCCGGTGTCCGTGTTTTGCAGATCAGCAAAACACTTACGGATGTGTGAATGGACCCTCATAGTAAAATTATTAATGGTTACGGTTTATCTTTATGTATATTCTAATGGATTGCCTTCCTTGTAAAATGTTATAATATACTTTCTATGTTAGTATATTATAGTGCATTTGTATTGTGCGGCAGTTGTGTGCGGTTCTGCTGCGATACTGAAGGTATATAGAGGGACAAGCGTTATTGGAACAAATAATTTCTACTGGTGTGATATACCAGTCCCCCCCCAAAAAAATGATTGAAGCGGGGTGTTATATACCAATATACTTTCTTTATAGTGCATTTGGGTACTGTATAGTGCATTTGCGCATGCGCGTACGCGAAAATTCTATTGCCGATATTTTGCATTGAAAAAAATGATGAATGGAGATTGCAAATTCGAATAATACATCTGGTCGGTCACTGTCCATGTTGTGGGACTATTTGTCCCCTTCTAGTAATTATTTCTTGGCTGCAAATATGAGCTGAAGGTTTTTCAGTTTCGCCTGCCATTAAAATGAATGGGACCCGCGAACCGTCCTGGCAGATGTTTGTCCATTACTAGTTGCTACCTCGCTATGGTGAAGAACCGCTCAGCCAACTAGTCCACAGCTGCCTTTCATTTAATAATTAAGACCGCACTGTATAGTCCTTCTTCATTGTTAATGGCTGCACAGCACCTTTAATGCACCTTTAAAAAGGGGCCATTGCTGGTATGGGGTTTGGCATATTATTGCTGTTTTGCTGGATTGCAATCTCCTGTAGGTTATTTTACAGTAAACACTGAATATGAATTAGCTCTGACATGCCCACTTCTCCAAGCCTAGTGCTCTCCTGCCCTTCAGGAGTGAGCCCTTCTTTTGCCATCTGCTTTTCTTCCTTTTCCGCATCATATAATTTTGATGAGCATATGTCATCAGGAACTTCCAGCTCCTTCTCTCTCTGCATCTTGCTAATTTTTCTAGGACATGGAGACCAAGTAAGTTGATTTAGAAGAAGTAAAGCCAGCAAAAGATGAGGATGGTCATCATTAAGAGCTAGCCCTCCTAAGGGGTTCAGACTGGATGGTATTGGTTGGTATGCTGGCACTGGAAGAAATTAATAAAACTGACACAGACTATGTCTCCGTACTCTCTCCCTGCTGTCTCCATGTAGTCTCCCTGCACTCTCCCTGCAGTCTCCCTCTCCAATATTCTACTATTAATAATTTTCAGTAACACTGTCCCTAGCACATAAGCACTTGTCACATCTCTCCCTGTGCTCAGATCACAGGAAAATGGCGGAGACCGTGTGGGATGAGAGTTTTATAGGGCTGAGACATAACAGGACATCTGTGGATTGGCTAGCTGGAGGGCATTATGGGTGATCTCACATTCCCAGGCTTCTTACTTTCACTTTTTAACACGTGCAGCCATCATTTTAGGAAAAACTGATTAGCTACCACGAAGCACAAGAAGATTTGGACCGAATTTCACTTTAAATACTTCGCCTCGCTCAACACTAATTAAAACCTACGTAAGCTCATATGTCTACAAGGAAACCAATAAATGATGCCCTAAGTTTAAGACGTATTCTCACTAATGTTGATAGAGCACCAAAGTGCTTGTGTGCTCAAGTAGAACACTTTGCGATGGAATGTCCCCAAACCAGGCACCCCCTGCTCTGAAGAGGGGAGGGTGTTGGGACTCTAGTTTGGCTTAAAAACCCCTGCTCTGACTCCATATGTAGCTGTGTCCATATATCGAGTCAGTGCATGTGGAAACTAATTTAGCCTGTATTCCAGAAAAGTTTCTGCCAGGATTTGAACTCACAACCTTATGCATTAAAAGCAAAGTACTTAACCACTCAGCTATAATAGCTACATAGCCAGTTACTTAAAATAAATAAATAATTAATAATATGAGACTTCTATTGCAACAGAATACATACTACTAGTAAGAAGTCTCATATATATATTATTTTTTTGTGACTGTCTATGCAGCTATATAGTGTAGTCGTTAAAGTTCTGACCTGTGATACAGTAATTACATGCTGTAATTACACATTTATTTTGTGGCATACATTTTTTACAATTACTAAAAAAATATAAAATATATAAATATAATTTAACCTCTATTTCTGAAAAAGTTTGAGACAGAATTTGTTCTCACAGCTTCTGCATCACAACCCATAACTTTAACCACTACACTATATAGCTCCATAGCCAGTCTCCAATAAAGATAAAATAGGGTATAGGGATTACTACTAGTAGGGATTCCTATACAGTAGAAGTCTAATATTTTTTTTTATTTTTTTTTGCGACTGGTTATGCAGCTATATAGTGTAGTGGTTAAACTTGTAGGCTGTGATGCAGAAGCTATGAGTTCAAATCCTGTCACAAACATTTTCATAAATAGCTAAACTTAACTTAAACACACACATACACACATATATATATATATATATATATATATATATATATATATATATATATGTTTTTAGCCATAATATATTTACACAAATTATTATATATTTAGAATATATCATATATTATAATATATGTAAATATATTATGGCTAAAACATCAGTAGTAGCTTTATTCAAAGCGGACTAAGACAGTGACTCATCCAACACGGGTATATGAAGTTAGGTGCACTCACCTATGACAACACCCTTGCCAATTTGTAATAATAATAATAATGAAGAAAATGTGGAAGGCACTCAATTATCTGGTATTGACATGGAAACCCAACATATAGTTAAAAAATTATATTTTATTCAACAGAAATTATTAATCTGCATTTTTCGCAATTGTATTAAAGTTTATAAAATGTTGGCTAAATACATATATTACTTCTAAATGTGAGCAGTATAATGCAGCACGAGAGATTGGTGGCAGTATGCGCTAATCACATTGTAAAAGTATGTTAAAAAATAAAATAAAAATAGAGATAAGGATAAAACAGGATAAAATAAGAATACAAATATATGTTAAACTCAAAAAATTAGAATATCATGCAAAGTTCATTTATTTCAGTAATGCAACTTAAAAGGTGAAACTAACATATGAGATACACTCATTACATGCAAAGTGAGATATTTCAAGCCTTTATTTGTTATAATTTGGATGATTATGGCTTACAGCTTATAAAAACCCCAAAGTCTCAAAGTACCCTTTGCTCAGGGGGTATGGATGAATTAGCTGACTAGAGTGTGACACTGTGAGCCTAGACTATTGTACCTTTTCACAAAATTCTAATTGTAAACTGCATTAATGCAATTCCATTTAATTTGTATTACTGAAATAAATGGACTTTTGCACGATATTCAAAATTTTTGAGTTTCACCTGTAATAAAAATATACCCCACTGTGAAAAAAATCCTCTATGTACACAAGATGGTATTCTGTGTATACAAAATAAAGTACTGTTTAAATTAATTGAGGATAGGTATCTGTTGGTGGATATAGATAGCAAGCAAACGTCCCTTAATATAGTACCTCTTGTTCACAGAATAATACTAAGTCATAAGTCCTTCTTAAAAAATCAAATTCAAATGTCCCTTTATTATAGGCAAAGCCCAATATAATGGGTCATCTTATAAATGGATCGTGCCTATTTCTAAATTGCAGCTTCGGTACTGTGGGATGCGGAGCGCTCCTATTTGTCGCACAACAAAGTTGAAGATATCAATCCAGTGTACTATGTAGACTCAAGCATGCGAATACTGTCTACTCTCCACCCAGACGTGTTTTGGAGTCTCCTGCTCCTTCATCAGTGGAAGACAGTACTCTTCATACAACTTCTAATTTTATGAGGGATCCTTAATTGAGGAGGAGGAGTATTGTGATATGGTTAACCACATTACACGGAGTGGTTTCGATTGTTGTCCATATTCAACTTATATTTATGTCCATAAAATTCTGCATCTTGCATAATGATATATATAGGGTCTGGTTATACATATGCCAAAAATGCAATCATAGCATATTTGTTTTTTGTGTCCATCTTGATAGTTTAATACATATTATTTGCCCCTCCTTAATCAGTGCAGACAGTCATCAAAAAATGATAAGGGGTGTTTGTAATTATAAATTCAAAAGGTATATAGAAATAAATACAATTATTTAAAATCACAGTCATAATGACATTATATTAATTAATTAACAGACTTAGAATGTGGTCTACCATTACTAACAGTATGGGTCCTGTTGTGTATATACACACTTAAAGTATTTTATCTTTTGTATAATATTTTTGTGATTGAATTAGTTTTTTGCCATACAGATGTAGCAGGGGTAACACACACACTCTTAACTCAAATTTCTTAACTCATTGCGTTATCTTGAAACAAAAGCCATTTAAAAGCAATTGCTTGGCGCATTTAGTTTAGATAACATGTCTTATAAAGCATGTGTGTTAACCCTGCTACATCCGTATTTACTTTCCCTTTTGTTTTTTCCTTATATGTGTGTAGAATGAAGAGATAGATGGAGGAGGATTTTGCTGATAAGGAAAGGGGTGGGGGCCTGCCAGGGAGGGGAGATCGAGGTGCTGGTAGACAGCCAAACCTCGATGTCCCGTCCCCGATTGGCATCCACCCCAACACTACAAGAACCCGAAAAGTTCCATCTCAGCATTCAAACCTGCAGGGATCATGGTGTCAAACTCAAAACATTTTCTTGATTCGGCTTTAGATGATATTGGCGATGTAATTGCCTCCTCCCCATGATCTTCTAACCTTTTCCAGAGCTACAAAGGTAAGTTTAGACGCATCTTTATTATGATGTTCTTTAAAGTGTTGTGATACAGAATGGTCCTCAAACTCCTTTTTTATGTTGCTTATATGTTCTGCCACTCTCTGTTTTAATGTCCTATTGGTCCTTCCTATGTATTGCTTTCAAAATGGGCACTCCAGAATATATATTCGATCAATACTATTACACGTCAAACTGTCTTTAACGTTATAATAAAAAGAGTTGTGTAGAGTGAACTTGTATTGTTTTATTTTTTAAAATGAGTCCCTTTACAATTATTGCACCTTCCATACAGATGAAAACATTTTGAAAATAAGTTTTTCTTTATTTCTTTCGTTCTTCTTTTCACTGTAGTGGCAATTGTCAGGCGTTATCATATTTTTCTTTTCTTTCTCATTAGTCAGGAAAAAAGTGTCCCTATTCATACCTCCAACTTTATTCAAAGATGTTTCTATTATCTCATTAGGGTATTCATTGTCCAAAAATAGTTGTTTTAATAGTGTAGCCTCACTCTCAAATTGTGTATTTTCTGTACAGTTGCGTTTGAGTCGCCTAAATTGACTAGTAGGAATGTTAAGTAGCCAGCGTGGCAGATGACAACTGGAACAAAGAATGTAGCTATTTTTCATAACTGGTTTTTGATAGGTGTTACATATTAATCTATGATCGATATTTTTAATTGTTAAATCCAAAAACTCTATTTGTGATTTACTCGTATTGATGGTGAATTTTAAATTTCTCTCATTGTTATTGATATGTTACAAAAAGGTTTTGAAGAAATCTTCTGTATTCTGCCAAATAAATATGATATCATCGATATAATTGCGTTATAGCACCAGACTCGTCCCCAGCAATGGGCCAATGATATCAGCTTCCCATTGTGCCACAAATAGATTGGCATAACTCGGGACGAATCTGGTGCCCATGGCTGTACCCTGTTTTTTGTACATAAAATTCTGATTCGCATGAGAAGTAATTATAAGTGAGGATATATGCTACTCCTTCTATAATAAAGTCGATTTGTTCTTGTAATTGTTCTGTTAGAGCTGCCATCCCATGTTTGTGTTCTATAATTGTGTACAATGAATGTACAGAGTGGGCCATTTATATGGATACACCTTAATAAAATGGGAATGGTTGGTGATATAAACTTCCTGTTTGTGGCACATTAGTATATGTGAGGGGGAAACTTTTCAAGAAGGGTGGTGACCATGGCGGCCATTTTGAAGTTGAACATTTTGAATCCAACTTTTGTTTTTTCAATAGGAAGAGGGTCATGTGACACATCAAACTTATTGGGAATTTTACAAGAAAATCAATGGTGTGCTTGGTTTTAACGTAACTTTATTCTTTCATGAGTTATTTACAAGTTTATGACCACTTATAAAATGTGTTCAATGTGCTGCCCATTGTGTTGGATTGTCAATGCAACCCTCTTCTCCCATTCTAGAGCATGAAGGTCAGCACAAAATTACAGGGCCAAATGTCATTTTTATATGGGGGCCCACTTTTCATTGTACATGCCATGCCTACTGACATTACTGCCTACTGCTGACATATCATAATAGAAATCAGATAGAGCATCTACAGTAAGGTCCATAAATATTGGGACATCAACACAATTCTAACATTTTTGCCTCTATACACTACCACAATGGATTTGAAATGAAATTAACAAGATGTGCTTTAACTGCAGACTGTCAGCTTTATTTTGAGGGTATTTACATCCAAATTAGGTGAACGGTGTAGGAATTACAACAGTCTGCATATATGCCTCCCACTTGTTAAGGGACCCAAAAGTAATGGGACAATTGGCTTCTCAGCTGTTCCAAGGCCAGGTGTGTGTTAATCCCTCATTATCCCAATTACAATGAGCAGATAAAAGGTCCAGAGTTAATTTCAAGTGTGCTATTTGCATTTGGAATCTGTTGCTGTCAACTCTCAAGATGAGATCCAAAGATGTGTCACTATCAGTAAGGCAAGCCATCATTAGGCTGAAAAATAAATAAAAAAACATCAGAGAGATAGCAAAAATATTAGGCGTGGCCAAAACAACAGTTTGGAACATTCTTAAAAAGAAGCAATGCACCGGTGAGCTCAGCAACACCAAAAGACTCGGATGACCATGGAAAACAACTGTGGTGGATGACCGAAGAATTCTTTCCCTGGTGAAGAAAACACACTCCAGCGGGTAGGTGTATGTGTGTCAAAGTCAACAATCAAGAGAAGACTTCACCAGAGTGAATACAGAGGGTTCACCACAAGATGTAAACCAAAAGCCTTCACAGTCTGGAACAACATCCTATGGACAGATGAGACCAAGATCAACTTGTACCAGAGTGATGGGAAGAAAAGAGTATGGAGAAGGAAAGGAACTGCTCATGATCTTAAGCATACCACCTAATCAGTGAAGCATGGTGGTGGTAGTGTCATGGCGTGGGCATGTATGGCTGCCAATGGAACTGGTTCTCTTGTATTTATTGATGATGTGACGGTTGACAAAAGCAGCAGGATGAATTCTGAAGTGTTTCGGGCAATATTATCTGCTCATATTCAGCCAAATGCTTCAAAATTCATTGGACGGCGCTTCACAGTGCAGATGGACAATGACCCAAAGCATACTGCAAAAGCAACCAAAGAGTTTTTTAAGGGAAAGAAGTGGAATGTTATGCAATGGCCAAGTCAATCACCTGACCTGAATCCGATTGAGCATGCATTTCACTTGCTGAAGACAAAACTGAAACTTAGCGTCTGGTGATGTGTATGTGTTCCAGACTTCAGGCTGTAATTGACTGCAAAGGATTGACAACCAAGTATTAAAAAGTTAAAGTTTGATTTATGATTATTAATCTGTCCCATTACTTTTGGTCCCTTAACAAGTGGGAGGCACATATGCAAACTGTTGTAGTTCCTACACCATTCACCTGATTTGGATGTAAATACCCTTAAATTGAAGCTGACAGTCTGCAGTTAAAGCACATCTTGTTTGTTTAATTTCAAATCCATTGTGGTGGTGTACAGATCCAAAAATGTTACAATTGTGTTGATGTTCCAATATTTATGTAAATTTTGGCAGACTTTTTTTGCTGCTAAAATAGCTCTGTTTTTATAGTATCTGTATTGATGGTATTTTGTCTTAGGCCTTTACAGAAGGATGTGGAAAAATAACTGAAAAAAATCTCAATTTGTGGAGCATGCGGCAATAAAAAAAGGCTAGAAACACAAAAATTGTACCTCAATTGTAATAAGAAAAAATCAACATGTTTGTACCACATTTCGTAATTCCCATTGACATACAGCTAACTTTTGGAAAAAATGTATATTTAAAAAAGAAGAAAATTCAAAAGTTGCAAAAAATGCAAGAAAACGGAGAGGGAACACATAGCTATGTTTTTTGGACATTTTTATGGAGTTTTTAGGTGCATTTTGTGCTGGTGTTTTATGCCACCTCTGTAAGCAAAAAACACTAAACATTCTTTAAAGGATAGAGGTGTTTTTGACCCTATGAAGTGTGTTTTTGGGTCAATGGTGTTTTTTTTTCCAAATTGCAGCATCCTCTGACTTTTTTCCCTCTTACTGCCTGATGTTTTTCTTCCATCACTCTTCATTTGTCCTTCTGCATCTTAAAAAAAAAAAAACATTATGCAATGCATGTTGCTGTTTTAATAGTTTTTTTTAACAATCTTTCTTTTTTTCAATACAGCTCTGCAGAGGAAGTGACATCACAGGAGGGACACATACTTTAAAGAAATTCAGGCTTAAATTCAGCAGTAACCGCTACAGGAGGGTAATTAGTATAATGATGCTTTGCATGATGGGAGTCTGTGATTTATATCTTTCATTAATAAAGTCAACATTGCATTAGTTTTATTTGGGAATTGTTCAGGCGATGTTAGCTCTCTTGTGTTGCCTCAGGCCTTCATTTTGAAAAACTGATTGTAAATCAACCTCAGTGGAAAGTAAACGACTGAACACGTCAACACAACTGCTGATTCTGAGCTTTAGACAGGATAAGAAAAAAATCTCCTTACCCCATTGGTGCCGTAACCAGCTTTAGCTCTTTGTTTTTGTCTTTTCACACCTCTTTCACAAGATGTCAAGTGTCAAGTGATCAAAAGCGTCCAAATACCATGATACTGTAATATTTCCAACTACACATGTGGTGATACCAATAATGTTTATATTTAATTGTTTGTTTCTATATATTTCTTTAAACCTTCATTTTTTTTATATAAAAAAATATGTAAACTTTTTTAAGTACCACTAGGGGACTTTACTATACCTCTATTGCACTCAAATACTTCTATATAGCTTTTATAGCAGTTTATTGGCAGACATTTATCAAGGCTGTCATTCCCATACACCAGTCTTGATTCCTGTGAGATGCACCAGACGTACTAAGAGGCAGGTGCCTCTTAATAAATTATTCACATCTCTGGCAGTCTGTGCACCCAAATCTGAAGTCTACACCAGCTAGAGGTTGGCATGGACTGCTGCTATAACTGATGCCCGTTTCTGACAAAGGTTATAGTAAATTTTGCAGGTGAGAAGCTCCAAAATGGCGAGAAAAGTGTTGAGAAGCCCAAAATGTCGCAAATTATTGGGTAAATGTGACATGAGCTATAATTTTTGACTTTTGTTTTCATAAATCATCAATGTGTTACTTTAACATGGAATACAGGACTTTTATCTGGTTGAAATAAAGAGAACTGGTTCTTGAAACAGTCCAAGCTGTCACCTCTTTTTACTTCTTCTAAAGGACTAAACATATTTTAAAGGGCATCTAAATGTTTGCTGAACCACAAAGATGCAGAAGTATCAGAGCTCTCTACAACATCGGGTCTCATCAGCTTTGCATGGGTTTTCCAGCAAGTAGAGTACAGATCCATAGAAAACATATGGGATTTGCATGCTGGAAAAACTGAGCAGAGAAGATAAAACTGGAAGCTCTGTTGCACTTTCGTTATTTCAACAAAGTTTAAAGTAGTCTTTAATTTTTCTCACCATGTAAGTGAAATAGGTGCTTAGTAAAGATGATGGAATCAATTATAAATAAATAAAAATACGAATTTCCCCTAAAATGTTCAGATTTTACAGAATCTGAAACTGTAGCAATTTATTTTTGAAGAATGGCTCAAAATCAGGGCCAATATTTTGCAAGTCAGAAGACAGAGAAAAAAGCATGTTATTAAACAGCCTGTTAGTTACTACCGTCCACTATCCATTTACAATAGTCATACAATGCACTTTTTCCCCTAACATGATGCTTAGAATTGAGGACAACAAGTTCCATTTCGGTTTCATTAGTCTAGAGAATCTTTTTTCTTACAGTCTCAGAGTGCTTTAGGTGTTTTTTTCTAAACTCCCGATGGCTTTCACGTGTCTTTTACTGAGGAAAGGCTTCTTTCTGTCTTAAAGCCTACATTGGTGAAATGCTGCAGTGAAGGTTGACCTTCTGGAAATGTCTTTCATTTGCACACAGGATCTTTGGAGCTCATTCAGAATGACTATTGGGTTCTTGGTCACCTCTCTTACCAAGGCCCTTCTCCCTCAATTACTTATTTTGGTGGGAAGGCCAGCTCTAGGAAGAGTCCTGGTTGTCCTAAACTTCTTCCATTTAAGAATTATAGAGGCCTCAGTGCTCTTGGGAACTTTTTGCGCAGCAGAATTGTTTTTCTCTAGATCTGTTTATCCACACAATACTGGCTCTAGACTTTACAGGCAGTTCTTTCCTCCTCGTGGCTTGTTTTTTTTTATATGCATTGTCAGCTGTGAGACGTAAAGGTCTGTCTCTTTCCAAATCATGTCTAATCAACTGAATTTACCACAGGTGGACTCTAATCAAGGTGTAGAAGCATCTTAAAGATGATCAAGTGAAATGGGAGGTTCCCAAAGCTAAATTCCAAGAATCAAATGTTAACGCAAAATATATATTTTTCCTTTTTAATAAATTCACTAACATTTCTAAAATTCTGTTTTTACTTTGTCATTATGGGGTATTGAGTAGAGATGAGCGAATCAAAGCTGACGAAGTGGAACTCGTTTAGAATTTCTGGAAAAATGTGATTTGCAACAAATGTGAATTTCCTCACGCTTCGTGGTAATGAATCACATTTTTCCTAATGTGGCAGCTACACGTGTGAGGACTGGGGGCAAGGAACTCTGGGAAGGCGGGATCACCCAGATTGTCATGCCTGCATGCAGCCAATCAGCAGCCAGCCAGCACTGTGATGTTGCAGCCCTATAAATACGTCGGCCATCTTACAGTCAGACATTTTCCAGCGTTCAGGGTGCTGGGACAGACGTGTGCAGGCGCTAGGGACAGCAAGTGAAAAAACTATTGTGGGGGAAAAAAAGACAGAAAAAATGATTTATAAGTGCAGGGAAAAGATAGGGAGGAATCATTTCACAGCATCTTAGTGCAGGGAGATATGTCAGAAGGCGCTAGGGACATTGATAGGAAAGTGATTTAGAAGCGCACGGAACGATTATTTGGGGATCCAAATAGTAATTAGACAGCTCTGTCATTCCAGATTTTTGCTATTGGGCAGCAAGTCTTATGTTGAAAAGCCTTTAGAGACTTATGTCTTAGTATCTTATTCAGTACTACAAGAAAAATATATACGCATTTTACTTCTGCAGTTATTTCTGTTGGAAGCGTATAGAGGCATATTTCAGTAACAAAGAAAAATATATACGCACTGCACTGTTGCAGTTATTTCTGGTGAAAGCGTATAGGGGCGTATTTCAGCACAACAAGAAATATATATGCGTACTGCACTGTTGCAGTTACTTCTGGTGAAAGCGTATAGGTGCGTATTTCAGTAAAGTAAGAAAAATATATGCGCACTGCACTGCTGTAGTTATTTCTGGTGAATGCGTATAGGCGCGTATTACAGTAAATAAAGAATAATATATTCTCAGTGCATTTCTGCAGTTAGTTCTGGTGAAAGCGTATAGTGGTCCATTTCAGTCCAACAAGAAAAATATATGATCAGTTCACTTCGGCAGTTATTTGTGTTTCTATAGGGGCGTATTTCAGTAAAATTTGAAAAATATATCCGCACTGCACTGTTGCAGTTATTTTTTAGCAGCAGCCTACCTAGCTGAGAAGTAGTGGTGCAGGGGTTCACGGAAGTAGCGGCAGCAGTCAGTCAGTGCGGTGGTTATACTGTATGTGTTGTTTTGTATTTCAGTACAAAAAAAAAATACATTCTCGGTTCACGTCGGCGGCGGTTATATGTGTTGAAAGAGTTTAGTGGCCTATTTCAGTACAGACAGAAACATGCATTCTCAGTTCACGTCGGCGGCGGTTAAATGTGTTGAAAACATGGCTGGGATTCAGTAGGGTGGTAGCAGTGGTAGGTCGGGAGCCAAACGTGCCCAGGGGAGAGCATCTGCTTCACAGCAGCCTACCTACCCGGGAAGTAGTGATGCAGGGGTACACGGAAGTAGCAGCAGTAGCAGTCAGTTAGTATGGCAGTGTGGGGGCCCCGTGTGGCTTCTACACACTTTCAAAATAATCCTTCAGTGGAGCGAATAGATGCCGTCTTGCTAGACACATAAGGCTTCTTCATGTCTCTTTTTGTCCTATGCAACTTTTGCTGTTGCTCAATGGCCTGTTGTTGCCTTAGGTTGGCCTGCACCAGCTGCTTTATCATCTCCTACATCTTGTCCCGTGATGCTGGTTGCAACTTAGCAGGCTTTATCCAGGACATACAACAGTGCCCGAAAAAATGCAACAAAAATATTTCTGGTATTGCCACCAACCTCCACAATATGTCACCTTGCCACTCTGTGGCCTCCTGATGCTGCCACGACCTCCAGACACTGTCATTGTGCCGCTCTGTGGTCTCCCCATGCTGCTGCTACCTCCAGACTCTGTCTTTGTGCCACTCTGTGGCCATCACCTGATGCTGCTGCTGCCCCCACCTCCAGACTCTGTCATAGTGCCACTCTGTGGCCTACTCATGCTGCCACCACCTCCAGACTCTGTCATTGTGCCACTCTGTGGTATACTCATGCTGCCGCAACATCCAGACTCTGTAATTGTGCCACTCTGTGGCAACCACCGAAGGAGCTAGCGTCACTCTAGGGGCCTAGTAAAAACAGACATAGAAGGAAAAAGGGAAAAGGACTTGTCTTTAGATGAGATGGAGCAGACAATCCACCAAAACTTCCAGCACACAAACAAGGAAGAACTATAACCCGCAAAGGCTATAGGGAGAGGAGGAATAAATGGCCTCCCAAATGACCAAACAAACCACACCTGATAGGAAGTGGGATTCTGTTCAAACCCAAAACAAACTGTCAGATCGAGTCACGTGCAGCAACTGACAGATCATCTCAGAACACCAACGGGGCAGGGCGTGACACTGTCATTGTGCCACTCTGTGGCCTACTTGAGCTGCCGCCACCTCCTGACTCTGTCATTGTGCCACTCTGTGGCCTACTTCGAATGCTGCTGCCACCTCCAGATTCTGTCTTTGTGCCACTCTGTGGCCTCCTCCTGAAGCGGCTGCTGCTGCTCCCTCCTCCAGACTCTGTTATTGTGCCCCTCTGTGGTCTCTTCTTATACTGCTGCCACCTCCAGACTCTGTCATTGTGCTGCTCTGTGTTCTCCTCATGCTGCCGCCACCTGCAGACTTGGTCATTATGTGGCTCTGTGGCCTCCTCCTGATGCTGCTGTTGCTGCCACCTCCAGACTTGGTTATTGTGCCACTGCGTGGCCAACTCATGCTGCTGCCGCCTCCACACTCTGTTATTGTGCCACTCTGTGGCCTACTCCTGATGCTGCTGCTGCCTCCACCTCCAGACTCTGTCATTGTGCCACTCGGTGACCTTCTCCTAATGCTGCTTCCACCTCACCACTATGTAATAGCTCCACTCCATGGACTTCTCATGCGGTTACCACCCTCCCCACTTCATGACTGGTCCACTATTTTGGCTTTCGGCCTGGCTGAGATCATCATTTATTTGCCCCTTCTTCTGATCTGTCAGAAGGAAGGAAAAATGAGACGCACAACGGATCCTGTCTGTGTAGCAGCTTTAAGGCCTGTATGGTCCCATCAGAATTGGCTTATAATTTGGTAGCCAAAAGCATGAGTGGCTAGAAAACACAGAAGGCATGCAAATATTCCATTCACGTGTCATCTCTGTTTTAGATCCACATTTTATTTTTGCCTTTAGCAATACTAATGGATTGCTGACCAAATGCTGACCGAGTGAAGGTGGATCCTCCACAGACAGGATCCTTTTTTTCTGGATAATTGTTCTGATAGATCAGAGAATGGGGAAAATTAATCAGTGACGTCAACACAAACGGCTGACACCCTCTCCACTCTGTCGGTGGGCTCTACTTGTATAAGCATTTAATTTAACTGGTTCTGTAGACATCTATGTGAAATCAGATTACAACGGTGTAAAAGGAGTGTGCTTCTTCTTGACGCTAACATCAACCTGTAAGGCTGAGTTCATACTTGAGTTATTTGGTCAGTTTTGGCCCTGTGACTGCCCAAAAAAGTGGAGTGCGCAGTGAGTCTAAGAGCGACGCCTTTCATCTGCATGTCATATGGACTCACAGTATTATTTCACTACCAAAGCAGACTCCCTATGAGTGTTACTGCAAGGACAGGGTTCTACACCACTATAAAGGTTCTCTGCAGCCAGGAAATAGGCATTTTTTAACGAGATTCGCCACAAATAAATTTGGATTTAAGCAAATTTTTCCGAAAAACTTACCAAATCGAAATTTATGATTTTTATTAGTTTAGCACAAGCCAAAACAAAGTGGGAAAAAGTGAAACCGTCTGAAGACTTTCCAAATGCATTGTATGTTTTACCACTTTGACATTTCAAATGATGACTTGGCATTAAATAGCTTTAAAGGAGTTTGATACAGTGCTTGTAGACCATTAAATAAAATAAAGGCCCAAAATCAGTTCTAGGCAACATCACAAACCCTCAATAAGCCCACTCAACATGGAACAGATATACCTACACAAAAGAAGCTGAGTCTGAAAAGGCTCCAATATATGAATGTACTTATGTCAATCAACTGACCATCATTGATTTGTGGGTTGAGCGTTTAAATGGAGCACATTCACCAGAAGAAGATTTTGCCGAAACGCGCGTCGGGGTGTGCGGTTCTCCTGTGGTGATCTTCCCATCTTTTGGGGTATGTTATACATGTTACAACTAGAGTTGAGCGGACACCTGGATGTTCGAGTTCAAGAAGTTCGGCCGAACTTCCCGAAAATGTTCGGGTTCGGGATCCGAACCCGATCCGAACTTCGTCCTGAGCCCGAACCCCATTAATGTCAATGGGGACCCGAACTTTTAGGCACTAAAAAGGCTGTAAAACAGCCCAGGAAAGGGCTAGAGGGCTGCAAAAGGCAGCAACATGTAGGTAATTCCCCTGCAAACAAATGTGGATAGGGAAATTAATAAAAATAAAAATTAAATAAATAAAAATTAACCAAAATCAATTGGAGAGAGGTCCCATAGCAGAGAATCTGGCTTCACGTCACCCACCACTGGAACAGTCCATTCTCAGATATTTAGGCCCCGGCACCCAGGCAGAGGAGAGAGGTCCCGTAACAGAGAATCTGGCTTCATGTCAGCAGAGAATCAGTCTTCATGTCATAGCAGAGAATGAGGCTTCACGTCAGCCACCAATGCAACAGTCCATTTTCAGATATTTAGGCCCAGCACCCAGGCAGAGGAGAGAGGTCCCGTAACAGACAATCTGGCTTCATGTCAGCAGAGAATCAGTCTTCATGTCATAGCAGAGAATCAGGCTTCACGTCACCCACCACTGCAACAGTCCATTTTCATAAATTTAGGCCCAGCACCCAGGCAGAGGAGAAAGGTCCCGTAACAGACAATCTGGCTTCATGTCAGCAGAGAATCAGTCTTCATATCATAGCAGAGAATCAGGCTTCACGTCAGCCACCAATGCAACAGTCCATTGTCAGATATTTAGGCCCAGCACCCAGGCAGAGGAGAGAGGTCCCGTAACAGACAATCTGGCTTCATGTCAGCAGAGAATCAGTCTTCATGTCATAGCAGAGAATCAGGCTTCACGTCACCCACCACTGTAACAGTCCATTTTCATAAATTTAAGCCCAGCACCCAGGCAGAGGAGAGAGGTCCCGTAACAGACAATCTGGCTTCATGTCAGCAGAGAATCAGTCTTCATGTCATAGCAGAGAATCAGGCTTCACGTCACCCACCACTGCAACAGTCCATTTTCATAAATTTAGGCCCAGCACCCAGGCAGAGGAGAGAGGTCCCGTAACAGACAATCTGGCTTCATGTCAGCAGAGAATCAGTCTTCATATCATAGCAGAGAATCAGGCTTCACGTCAGCCACCACTGCAACAGTCCATTGTCAGATATTTAGGCCCAGCACCCAGGCAGAGGAGAGAGGTCCCGTAACAGACAATCTGGCTTCATGTCAGCAGAGAATCAGTCTTCATGTCATAGCAGAGAATCAGGCTTCACGTCACCCACCACTGCAACAGTCCATTTTCATAAATTTAGGCCCAGCACCCAGGCAAAGGAGAGAGGTCCCGTAACAGACAATCTGGCTTCATGTCAGCAGAGAATCAGTCTTCATATCATAGCAGAGAATCAGGCTTCACGTCAGCCACCAATGCAACAGTCCATTGTCAGATATTTAGGCCCAGCATCCAGGCAGAGAAGAGAGGTCCCGTAACAGACAATCTGGCTTCATGTCAGCAGAGAATCAGTCTTCATATCATAGCAGAGAATCAGGCTTCACGTCACCCACCACTGCAACAGTCAATTTTCATAAATTTAGGCCCAGCACCCAGGCAGGGGAGAGAGGTCCCGTAACAGACAATCTGGCTTCATGTCAGCAGAAAATCAGTCTTCATGTCATAGCAGAGAATCAGGCTTCACGTCACCCACCACTGCAACAGTCCATTTTCATAAATTTAGGCCCAGCACCCAGGCAGGGGAGAGAGGTCCCGTAACAGACAATCTGGCTTCATGTCAGCAGAGAATCAGTCTTCATATCATAGCAGAGAATCAGGCTTCACGTCAGCCACCAATGCAACAGTCCATTGTCAGATATTTAGGCCCAGCACCCAGGCAGAGGAGAGAGGTCCCGTAACAGACAATCTGGCTTCATGTCAGCAGAGAATCAGTCTTCATATCATAGCAGAGAATCAGGCTTCACGTCAGCCACCAATGCAACAGTCCATTTTCATAAATTTAGGCCCAGCACCCAGGCAGAGGAGAGAGGTCCCGTAACAGAGGATCTGGCTTCATGTCAGCAGAGAATTAGTCTGCATGTCATAGCAGAGAATCAGGCTTCACGTCACCCAACATTGGAACAGTCCATTGGCATATATTTAGGCCCCGGCACCCAGACAGAGTAGAGGTTCATTCAACTTTGGGTAGCCTCGCAATATAATGGTAAAATGAAAATAAAAATAGGATTGAATGAGGAAGTGCCCTGGAGTACAATAATATATGGTTAAGGGGAGGTAGTCAATGTCTAATCTGGACAAGGGACGGACAGGACCTGTGGGATCCATGCCTGGTTCATTTTTATGAACGTCAGCTTGTCCACATTGGCTGTAGACAGGCGGCTGCGTTTGTCTGTAATGACGCCCCCTGCCGTGCTGAATACACGTTCAGACAAAACGCTGGCCGCCGGGCAGGCCAGCACCTCCAAGGCATAAAAGGCTAGCTCTGGCCACGTGGACAATTTAGAGACCCAGAAGTTGAATGGGGTCAAACCATCAGTCAGTACGTGGAGGGGTGTGCACACGTACTGTTCCACCATGTTAGTAAAATGTTGCCTCCTGCTAACACGTTGCGTATCAGGTGGTGGTGCAGTTAGCTGTGGCGTGTTGACAAAACTTTTCCACATCTCTGCCATGCTAACCCTGCCCTCAGAGGAGCTGGCCGTGACACAGCTGCCTTGGCGACCTCTTGCTCCTCCTCTGCCTTGGCCTTGGGCTTCCACTTGTTCCCCAGTGACATTTGGGAATTCTCTCAGTAGCGCGTCTACCAACGTGCGCTTGTACTCGCGCATATTCCTATCACGCTCCAGTGCAGGAAGTAAGGTGGGCACATTGTCTTTGTAGCGTGGATCCAGCAGGGTGGCAACCCAGTAGTCCGCACACGTTAAAATGTGGGAAACTCTGCTGTCGTTGCGCAGGCACTGCAGCATGTAGTCGCTCATGTGTGCCAGGCTGCCCAGGGGTAAGGACAAGCTGTCCTCTGTGGGAGGCGTATCGTCATCGTCCTGCCTTTCCCCCCAGCCACGCACCAGTGATGGGCCCGAGCTGCGTTGGGTGCCACCCCGCTGTGACCATGCTTCATCCTCATCCTCCTCCACCTCCTCCTCATCCTCGTCCTCCTCGTCCTCCAGTAGTGGGCGTTAAAGTGTTTTCTCAAGGAGACATAGAAATGGTATTGTAACGCTGATAACGGCGTCATCGCCACTGGCCATGTTGGTGGAGTACTCGAAACAGCGCAACAGGGCACACAGGTCTCGCATGGAGACCCAGTCATTGGTGGTGAAGTGGTGCTGTTCCGTAGTGCGACTGACCCGTGCGTGCTGCAGCTTAAACTCCACTATGGCCTGCTGCTGCTCGCACAGTCTGTCCAGCATGTGCAAGGTGGAGTTCCACCTGGTGGGCACATCGCATATGAGGCGGTGAGCGGGAAGGCCGAAGTTACGCTGTAGCGCAGACAGGCGAGCAGCGGCAGGATGTGAACGCCGGAAGCGCGAACAGACTGCCCGCACTTTATGCAGCAGCTCTGACATGTCGGGGTAGTTGTGAATGAACTTCTGCACCACCAAATTCAGCACATGCGCCAAGCAAGGGAAGTGCGTCAAACTGGCTAGTCCCAGAGCTGCAACGAGATTTCGCCCATTATCACACACCACCAGGCCGGGCTTGAGGCTCACCGGCAGCAACTACTCGTCGGTCTGTTGTTCTATACCCCGCCACAACTCCTGTGCGGTGTGGGGCCTGTCCCCCAAACATATGAGTTTCAGAATGGCCTGCTGACGTTTACCCCGGGCTGTGCTGAAGTTGGTGGTGAAGGTGTGTGGCTGACTGGATGAGCAGGTGGAAGAAGAGGAGGAGGAAGCCGAAAAGGAGGAGGTGGCAACAGGAGGCAAAGAATGTTGCCCTGCGATCCTTGGCGGCGGAAGGACGTGCGCCAAACAGCTCTCCACCTGGGGCCCAGCTGCCACTACATTTACCCAGTGTGCAGTTAGGGAGATATAGCGTCCCTGGCCGTGCTTACTGGTCCACGTATCTGTGGTTAGGTGGACCTTGCCACAGATGGCGTTGCGCAGTGCACACTTGATTTTATCGGATACTTGGTTGTGCAGGGAAGGCACGGCTCTCTTGGAGAAGTAGTGGCGGCTGGGAACAACATACTGTGGGACAGCAAGCGACATGAGCTGTTTGAAGCTGTCTGTGTCCACCAGCCTAAATGACAGCATTTCATAGGCCAGTAGTTTAGAAATGCTGGCATTCAGGGCCAGGGATCGAGGGTGGCTAGGTGGGAATTTACGCTTTCTCTCAAATGTTTGTGAGATGGAGAGCTGAACGCTGCCGTGTGACATGGTTGAGATGCTTGGTGACGGAGGTGGTGGTGGTGCTGGTGGTACATCCCCTGTTTGCTGGGCGGCAGGTGCCAACGTTCCTCCAGAGGCGGAGGAAGAGGCCGAGGTGGCAGCAGCAGAAGAGGTAGCAGGGGGAGCCTGAGCGACTTCCTTGTTTTTAAGGTGTTTACTCCACTGCAGTTCATGCTTTTCATGCAGGTGCCGGGTCATGCAGGTTGTGCTAAGGTTCAGAACGTTAATGCCTCGCTTCAGGCTCTGATGGCACAGCGTGCAAACCACTCGGGTCTTGTCGTCAGCACATTGTTTGAAGAAGTGCCATGCCAGGGAACTCCTTGAAGCTGCCTTTGGGGTGCTCGGTCCAAGATGGCGGCGGTCAGTAGCAGGCGGAATCTCTCGGCGGCGGGTGTTCTGCTTTTGCCCACTGCTCCCTCTTTTACTACGCTGTTGGCTCGGTCTCACCACTGCCTCTTCCTCCGAACTGTGAAAGTCAGTGGCACGACCTTCATTCCATGTGGGGTCTAGGACCTCATCGTCCCCTGCATCGTCTTCCACCCAGTCTTGATCCCTGACCTCCTGTTCAGTCTGCACACTGCAGAAAGACCCAGCAGTTGGCACCTGTGTTTCATCATCATCAGAGACATGCTGAGGTGGTATTCCCATGTCCTCATCATCAGGAAACATAAGTGGTTGTGCGTCAGTGCATTCTATGTCTTTCACCGCTGGGGAAGGGCTAGGTGGATGCCCTTGGGAAACCCTGCCATGGGAGTCTTCAAACAGCATAAGAGACTGCTGCATAACTTGAGGCTGAGACAGTTTCCTTGGTATGCATGGGGGTGATGTGACAGACTGATGGGGTTGGTTTTCAGGCGCCATCTGTGCGCTTTCTGCAGAAGACTGGGTGGGAGATAACGTGAACGTGCTGGATCCACTGTCGGCCACCCAATTGACTAATGCCTGTACCTGCTCAGGCCTTACCATCCTTAGAACGGCATTGGGCCCCACCATATATCGCTGTAAATTCTGGCGGCTACTGGGACCTGAGGTAGTTGGTACACTAGGACGTGTGGATGTGGCAGAACGGCCACGTCCTCTCCCAGCACCAGAGGGTCCACTAACACCACCACGACCATGTCCACGTCCGCGTCCCTTACTAGATGTTTTCCTCATTGTTATCGTTCACCACAACAACAAAAATATTATTTGGCCCAATGTATTGTATTCAAATTCAGCTGAATATAAATTTGAGGTCTAGTATTTAGGCGCTGGGTGACAGGTATGGGTTTACTGACAGAATTATACTTGGAAATGCACAGTAGCGTGTGTGTGAAGTTATTCTGAATGACCCTATGTGCACCTTGAATATTATATACCCTTTTAGGGATGTATTTAAAGTAGGCCTAATACAGCAGAAACCACTAAATTAGGAAATTGCTAAATTGGGAATTGTATTTCAAGACAGAACAAAAAATGTGCTTTGACGGACACTAAATAACTTGCCCAGCCAGAACAGTACACCAGTAACGACAGATTTAGCGGGATATAAATTTGAGGCCTAGTATTTAGGCGTTGGTTGACAGGTATAGATTTACTGACGGAATTAGACTTGGAAATGCACAGTAGCGTGTGTGTGAAGTTATTCAGAATGACCCTATCAGCACCTTGATTCTGATATACCCTTTTAGGGATGTATTTAAAGTAGGCCTGATACAGCAGAAATCACTAAATTAGGAAATTGCTAAATTGGGAATTGTATTTCAACCCAGAACAAAAAATGTGCTTTGATGGACACTAAATAACTTGCCCAGCCACAACAGTACAGCAGTAACGACAGATTTAGCGGGATATAAATTTGAGGCCTAGTATTTAGGCGCTGGGTGACAGGTATAGATTTACTGACGGAATTAGACTTGGAAATGCACAGTAGCGTGTGTGTGAAGTTATTCTGAATGACCCTATGTGCACCTTGAATATTATATACCCTTTTAGGGATGTATTTAAAGTAGGCCTGATACAGCAGAAACCACTAAATTAGGAAATTGCTAAATTGGGAATTGTATTTCAACCCAGAACAAAAAATGTGCTTTGACGGACACTAAATAACTTGCCCAGCCAGAACAGTACAGCAGTAACGACAGATTTAGCGGGATATAAATTTGAGGCCTAGTATTTAGGCGCTGGGTGACAGGTATAGATTTACTGACGGAATTAGACTTGGAAATGCACAGTAGCGTGTGTGTGTGTGAAGTTATTCTGAATGACCCTATGTGCATCTTGAATATTATATACCCTTTTAGGGATAGATTTCAAATAGCTCTGATACAGCAGAAACCACTAAATTAGGAAATTGCTAAATTGGGAATTGTATTTCAACCCAGAACAAAAAATGTGCTTTGACGGACACTAAATAACTTGCCCAGCCAGAACAGTACAGCAGTAACGACAGATTTAGCGGGATATAAATTTGAGGCCTAGTATTTAGGCGCTGGGTGACAGGTATAGGTTTACTGACAGAATTAGACTGGGAAATGCACAGTAGCGTGTGTGTGAAGTTATTCAGAATGACCCTATCAGCACCTTGATTCTGATGTACCCTTTTAGGGATGTATTTAAAGTAGGCCTGATACAGCAGAAACCACTAAATTAGGAAATTGCTAAATTGGGAATTGTATTTCAACCCAGAACAAAAAATGTGCTTTGACGGACACTAAATAACTTGCCCAGCCAGAACAGTACACCAGTAACGACAGATTTAGCGGGATATAAATTTGAGGCCTAGTATTTAGGCGCTGGGTGACAGGTATAGATTTACTGATGGAATTAGACTTGGAAATGCACAGTAGCGTGTGTGTGAAGTTATTCTGAATGACCCTATGTGCACCTTGAATATTATATACCCTTTTAGGGATAGATTTCAAATAGCTCTGATACAGCAGAAACCACTAAATTAGGAAATTGCTAAATTGGGAATTGTATTTCAACCCAGAACAAAAAATGTGCTTTGACGGACACTAAATAACTTGCCCAGCCAAAACAGTACAGCAGTAACGACAGATTTAGCGGGATATAAATTTGAGGCCTAGTATTTAGGCGCTGGGTGACATTTATAGGTTTACTGACAGAATTAGACTGGGATATGGCCAAAAAAATAACCACACTATTGCTGGTTAAATGCACTTGGTGACAGGCGCAGCTTGCCCCTGATGTAGTATATGGCCAAAAAATGAACAGACTATTGCTGGTTAAATGCACTTGGTGTGACAGCTTGACCAACCACACTACTGAGGGTTAAATGCACTTGGTGACGGGCGCAGCTTGCCCCTGATGTAGTATATGGCCAAAAAATAAACAGACTATTGCTGGTTAAATGCACTTGGTGTGACAGCTTCACCCTGATGTAGGCTTTAGCCAAAAAACAACCACACCATTGAGGGTTAAATGCACTTGGTGACAGGCGCAGCTTGCCCCTGATGTAGTATATGGCCAAAAAATAAACAGACTATTGCTGGTTAAATGCACTTGGTGTGACAGCTTCACCTTGATGTAGGCTTTAGCCAAAAAACAACCACACCATTGAGGGTTAAATGCACTTGGTGACAGGCGCAGCTTGCCCCTGATGTAGTATATGGCCAAAAAATAAACAGACTATTGTTGGTTAAATGCACTTGGTGTAACAGCTTCACCCTGATGTAGGCTTTAGCCAAAAAACAACCACACCATTGAGGGTTAAATGCAATTGGTGACGGGCGTAGCTTGCCCCTGATGTAGTATATGGCCAAAAAATAAACAGACTATTGCTGGTTAAATGCACTTGGTGTGACAGCTTCACCCTGATGTAGGCTTTAGCCAAAAAACAACCACACCATTGAGGGTTAAATGCACTTGGTCGCAGCTTGTGCTGGCACACCACAAGACACAAAATGGCCGCTGATCACCCCAGAAAAAAGTGACTGACAAACGGTCTGGGCAGCCTAAAAATAGTGAGCAATTGAGTATCAGCAGCTCAATGACCCACAGCTGCAGATCGATAGATTAATCAAGTCCTTTGGAGGAGTTAATCTGCCTAATCTCGCCCTACTGTCGCAGCCGCAACCTCTCCCTACGCTAATCAGAGCAGAGTGACGGGCGGCGCTATGTGACTCCAGCTTAAATAGAGGCTGGGTCACATGGTGCTCTGGCCAATCACAGCCATGCCAATAGTAGGCATGGCTGTGACGGCCTCTTGGGGCAAGTAGTATGACGCTTGTTGATTGGCTGCTTTGCAGCCTTTCAAAAAGCGCCAAGAAAGCGTCAAAAAGCGCCAAGAAAGCGACGAACACCGAACCCGACCCAGACTTTTACGAAAATGTCCGGGTTCGGGTCCGTGTCACGGACACCCCAAAATTCGGTACGAACCCGAACTATACAGTTCGAGTTCGCTCATCCCTACTTGTGAGGAAATAATAAAAATAAAAATAAATGCCAGCTTTTTTTTGTGTTTCAGTCATCCATAATGATATTACCCTAAGGCCTCATGCAGATGGCCATTGCCTGGCCGTGCCCATATAATGGTCCGCAATCAGCATCACGGATGCTGACTAGAGTTGAGCGAACACCTGGATGTTCGGGTTCGAGAAGTTCGGATCCGAACCCGATCCGAACTTCGTCCCGAACCCGAACCCCATTGAAGTCAATGGGGACCCGAACTTTTCGGCACTAAAACGGCTGTAAAACAGCCCAGGAAAGGGCTAGAGGGCTGCAAAAGGCAGCAACATGTAGGTAAATCCCCTGCAAACAAATGTGGATAGGGAAATTAATTAAAATAAAAATTAAATAAATAAAAATTAACCAAAATCAATTGGAGAGAGGTTCCATAGCAGAGAATCTGGCTTCTCGTCACCCACCACTGGAACAGTCCATTCTCAGATATTTAGGCCCCGGCACCCAGGCAGAGGAGAGAGGTCCCGTAACAGACAATCTGGCTTCATGTCAGCAGAGAATCAGTCTTCATGTCATAGCAGAGAATCAGGCTTCACGTCACCCACCACTGTAAGAGTCCATTTTCATAAATTTAGGCCCAGCACCCAGGCAGAGGAGAGAGGTCCCGTAACAGAGGATCTGGCTTCATGTCAGCAGAGAATCAGTCTGCATGTCATAGCAGAGAATCAGGCTTCACGTCAGCCACCACTGCAACAGTCCATTGTCATAAATTTAGGCCCAGCACCCAGGCAGAGGAGAGAGGTCCCGTAACAGAGGATCTGGCTTCATGTCAGCAGAGAATCAGTCTGCATGTCATAGCAGAGAATCAGGCTTCACGTCAGCCACCACTGCAACAGTCCATTGTCATAAATTTAGGCCCAGCACCCAGGCAGAGGAGAGAGGTCCCGTAACAGACAATCTGGCTTCATGTCAGCAGAGAATTAGTCTGCATGTCATAGCAGAGAATGAGGCTTCACGTCAGCCACCACTGCAACAGTCCATTGGCATATATTTAGGCCTAGCACACAGGCAGAGGAGAGAGGTCCCGTAACAGACAATCTGGCTTCATGTCAGCAGAGAATCAGTCTGCATGTCATAGCAGAGAATGAGGCTTCACGTCACCCACCACTGCAACAGTCCATTGGCATATATTTAGGCCTAGCACACAGGCAGAGCAGAGAGGTCCCGTAACAGACAATCTGGCTTCATGACAGCAGAGAATCAGTCTGCATGTCATAGCAGAGAATGAGGCTTCATGTCACCCACCACTGCAACAGTCCATTGGCATATATTTAGGCCTAGCACACAGGCAGAGCAGAGAGGTCCCGTAACAGACAATCTGGCTTCATGTCAGCAGAGAATCAGTCTGCATGTCATAGCAGAGAATGAGGCTTCACGTCACCCACCACTGCAACAGTCCATTGGCATATATTTAGGCCTAGCACACAGGCAGAGCAGAGAGGTCCCGTAACAGACGATCTGGCTTCATGTCAGCAGAGAATCAGTCTGCATGTCATAGCAGAGAATGAGGCTTCACGTCACCCACCACTGCAACAGTCCATTGGCATATATTTAGGCCTAGCACACAGGCAGAGCAGAGAGGTCCCGTAACAGACAATCTGGCTTCATGACAGCAGAGAATCAGTCTGCATGTCATAGCAGAGAATGAGGCTTCACGTCACCCACCACTGCAACAGTCCATTGGCATATATTTAGGCCTAGCACACAGGCAGAGCAGAGAGGTCCCGTAACAGACAATCTGGCTTCATGTCAGCAGAGAATCAGTCTGCATGTCATAGCAGAGAATGAGGCTTCACGTCACCCACCACTGCAACAGTCCATTGGCATATATTTAGGCCTAGCACACAGGCAGAGCAGAGAGGTCCCGTAACAGACGATCTGGCTTCATGTCAGCAGAGAATCAGTCTGCATGTCATAGCAGAGAATGAGGCTTCACGTCACCCACCACTGCAACAGTCCATTGGCATATATTTAGGCCTAGCACACAGGCAGAGCAGAGAGGTCCCGTAACAGACGATCTGGCTTCATGTCAGCAGAGAATCAGTCTGCATGTCATAGCAGAGAATGAGGCTTCACGTCACCCACCACTGCAACAGTCCATTGGCATATATTTAGGCCTAGCACACAGGCAGAGCAGAGAGGTCCCGTAACAGACAATCTGGCTTCATGTCAGCAGAGAATCAGTCTGCATGTCATAGCAGAGAATGAGGCTTCACGTCACCCACCACTGCAACAGTCCATTGGCATATATTTAGGCCTAGCACACAGGCAGAGCAGAGAGGTCCCGTAACAGACGATCTGGCTTCATGTCAGCAGAGAATCAGTCTGCATGTCATAGCAGAGAATGAGGCTTCACGTCACCCACCACTGCAACAGTCCATTGGCATATATTTAGGCCTAGCACACAGGCAGAGCAGAGAGGTCCCGTAACAGACAATCTGGCTTCATGTCAGCAGAGAATCAGTCTGCATGTCATAGCAGAGAATCAGGCTTCACGTCAGCCACCACTGCAACAGTCCATTGTCATAAATTTAGGCCCAGCACCCAGGCAGAGGAGAGAGGTCCCGTAACAGACAATCTGGCTTCATGTCAGCAGAGAATTAGTCTGCATGTCATAGCAGAGAATCAGGCTTCATGTCAGCCACCACTGCAACAGTCCATTGGCATATATTTAGGCCTAGCACACAGGCAGAGGAGAGGTTCATTCAACTTTGGGTAGCCTCGCAATATAATGGTAAAATGAAAATAAAAATAGGATTGAATGAGGAAGTGCCCTGGAGTCCAATAATATATGGTTATGGGGAGGTAGTTAATGTCTAATCTGGACAAGGGACGGACAGGTCCTGTGGGATCCATGCCTGGTTCATTTTTATGAACGTCAGCTTGTCCACATTGGCTGTAGACAGGCGGCTGCGTTTGTCTGTAATGACGCCCCCTGCCGTGCTGAATACACGTTCAGACAAAACGCTGGCTGCCGGGCAGGCCAGCACCTCCAAGGCATAAAAGGCTAGCTCTGGCCACGTGGACAATTTAGAGACCCAGAAGTTGAATGGGGCCGAACCATCAGTCAGTACGTGGAGGGGTGTGCACACGTACTGTTCCACCATGTTAGTGAAATGTTGCCTCCTGCTAACACGTTGCGTATCAGGTGGTGGTGCAGTTAGCTGTGGCGTGTTGACAAAAGTTTTCCACATCTCTGCCATGCTAACCCTGCCCTCAGAGGAGCTGGCCGTGACACAGCTGCCTTGGCGACCTCTTGCTCCTCCTCTGCCTTGGCCTTGGGCTTCCACTTGTTCCCCTGTGACATTTGGGAATGCTCTCAGTAGCGCGTCTACCAACGTGCGCTTGTACTCGCGCATCTTCCTATCACGCTCCAGTGCAGGAAGTAAGGTGGGCACATTGTCTTTGTAGCGTGGATCCAGCAGGGTGGCAACCCAGTAGTCCGCACAGGTTAAAATGTGGGCAACTCTGCTGTCGTTGCGCAGGCACTGCAGCATGTAGTCGCTCATGTGTGCCAGGCTGCCCAGGGGTAAGGACAAGCTGTCCTCTGTGGGAGGCGTATCGTCATCGTCCTGCCTTTCCCCCCAGCCACGCACCAGTGATGGACCCGAGCTGCGTTGGGTGCCACCCCGCTGTGACCATGCTTCATCCTCATCCTCCTCCACCTCCTCCTCATCCTCGTCCTCCTCGTCCTCCAGTAGTGGGCCCTGGCTGGCCACATTTGTACCTGGCCTCTGCTGTTGCCAAAAACCTCCCTCTGAGTCACTTCGAAGAGACTGGCCTGAAAGTGCTAAAAATGACCCCTCTTCCTCCTCCTCCTCCTCCTCCTCCTGGGCCACCTCCTCTTCCATCATCGCCCTAAGTGTTTTCTCAAGGAGACATAGAAGTGGTATTGTAACGCTGATAACGGTGTCATCGCCACTGGCCATGTTGGTGGAGTACTCGAAACAGCGCAACAGGGCACACAGGTCTCGCATGGAGGCCCAGTCATTGGTGGTGAAGTGGTGCTGTTCTGTAGTGCGACTGACCCGTGCGTGCTGCAGCTGAAACTCCACTATGGCCTGCTGCTGCTCGCACAGTCTGTCCAGCATGTGCAAGGTGGAGTTCCACCTGGTGGGCACGTCGCATATGAGGCGGTGAGCGGGAAGGCCGAAGTTACGCTGTAGCGCAGACAGGCGAGCAGCAGCAGGATGTGAACGCCGGAAGCGCGAACAGACGGCCCGCACTTTATGCAGCAGCTCTGACATGTCGGGGTAGTTGTGAATGAACTTCTGCACCACCAAATTCAGCACATGCGCCAAGCAAGGGATGTGCGTCAAATTGGCTAGTCCCAGAGCTGCAACGAGATTTCGCCCATTATCACACACCACCAGGCCGGGCTTGAGGCTCACCGGCAGCAACCACTCGTCGGTCTGTTGTTCAATACCCCGCCACAACTCCTGTGCGGTGTGGGGCCTGTCCCCCAAACATATGAGTTTCAGAATGGCCTGCTGACGTTTACCCCGGGCTGTGCTGAAGTTGGTGGTGAAGGTGTGTGGCTGACTGGATGAGCAGGTGGAAGAAGAGGAGGAGGAAGCCGAGAAGGAGGAGGTGGCAACAGGAGGCAAAGAATGTTGCCCTGCGATCCTTGGCGGCGGAAGGACGTGCGCCAAACAGCTCTCCGCCTGGGGCCCAGCTGCCACTACATTTACCCAGTGTGCAGTTAGGGAGATATAGCGTCCCTGGCCGTGCTTACTGGTCCACGTATCTGTGGTTAGGTGGACCTTGCTACAGATGGCGTTGCGCAGTGCACACTTGATTTTATCGGATACTTGGTTGTGCAGGGAAGGCACGGCTCTCTTGGAGAAGTAGTGCCGGCTGGGAACAACATACTGTGGGACAGCAAGCGACATGAGCTGTTTGAAGCTGTCTGTGTCCACCAGCCTAAATGACAGCATTTCATAGGCCAGTAGTTTAGAAATGCTGGCATTCAGGGCCAGGGATCGAGGGTGGCTAGGTGGGAATTTACGCTTTCTATCAAATGTTTGTGAGATGGAGAGCTGAACGCTGGCGTGTGACATGGTTGAGACGCTTGGTGACGGAGGTGGTGGTGGTGGTGTTGGTGGTACATCCCCTGTTTGCTGGGCGGCAGGTGCCAACGTTCCTCCAGAGGCGGAGGAAGAGGCCGAGGCGGCAGCAGCAGAATAGGCCGAGGCGGCAGCAGCAGAAGAGGTAGCAGGGGGAGCCTGAGTGACTTCCTTGGTTTTAAGGTGTTTACTCCACTGCAGTTCATGCTTTGCATGCAGGTGCCTGGTCATGCAGGTTGTGCTCAGGTTCAGAACGTTAATGCCTCGCTTCAGGCTCTGATGGCACAGCGTGCAAACCACTCGGGTCTTGTCGTCAGCACATTGTTTGAAGAAGTGCCATGCCAGGGAACTCCTTGAAGCTGCCTTTGGGGTGCTCGGTCCCAGATGGCGGCGGTCAGTAGCAGGCGGAGTCTCTTGGCGGCGGGTGTTCTGCTTTTGCCCACTGCTCCCTCTTTTGCTACGCTGTTGGCTCGGTCTCACCACTGCCTCTTCCTCCGAACTGTGAAAGTCAGTGGCACGACCTTCATTCCATGTGGGGTCTAGGACCTCATCGTCCCCTGCATCGTCTTCCACCCAGTCTTGATCCCTGACCTCCTGTTCAGTCTGCACACTGCAGAAAGACGCAGCAGTTGGCACCTGTGTTTCGTCATCATCAGAGACATGCTGAGGTGGTATTCCCATGTCCTCATCATCAGGAAACATAAGTGGTTGTGCGTCAGTGCATTCTATGTCTTTCACCGCTGGGGAAGGGCTAGGTGGATGCCCTTGGGAAACCCTGCCAGCGGAGTCTTCAAACAGCATAAGAGACTGCTGCATAACTTGAGGCTGAGACAGTTTCCCTGGTATGCATGGGGGTGATGTGACAGACTGATGGGGTTGGTTTTCAGGCGCCATCTGTGCGCTTTCTGCAGAAGACTGGGTGGGAGATAATGTGAACGTGCTGGATCCACTGTCGGCCACCCAATTGACTAATGCCTGTACCTGCTCAGGCCTTACCATCCTTAGAACGGCATTGGGCCCCACCATATATCGCTGTAAATTATGGCGGCTACTGGGACCTGAGGTAGTTGGTACACTAGGACGTGTGGATGTGGCAGAACGGCCACGTCCTCTCCCAGCACCAGAGGGTCCACTAACACCACCACGACCATGTCCACGTCCGCGTCCCTTACTAGATGTTTTTCTCATTGTTATGGTTCACCACAACAACAAATATATTATTTGGCCCAATGTATTGTATTCAAATTCAGCGGGATATAAATTTGAGGCCTAGTATTTAGGCGCTGGGTGACCGGTATGGATTTAGTGACAGAATTAGACTTGGAAATGCACAGAAGCGTGTGTGTGTGAAGTTATTCTGAATGACCCAATGTGCACCTTGAATATTATATACCCTTTTAGGGATAGATTTCAAATAGCTCTGATATAGCAGAAACCACTAAATTATGAAATTGCTAAATTGGGAATTGTATTTCAACCCAGAACAAAAAATGTGCTTTGACGGACACTAAATAACTTTCCCAGCCACAACAGGACAGCGGTAACGAGAGATTTAGCAGGATATAAATTTGAGGCCTAGTATTTAGGCGCTGGGTGACAGGTATGGGTTTAGTGACAGAATTAGACTTGGAAATACACAGTAGCGGGTGTGTGTGAAGTTATTCTGAATGACCCAATGTGCACCTTGAATATTATATACCCTTTTAGGGATAGATTTCAAATAGCTCTGATATAGCAGGAACCACTAAATTATGAAATTGCTAAATTGGGAATTGTATTTCAACCCAGAACAAAAAATGTGCTTTGACGGACACTAAATAACTTTCCCAGCCACAACAGGACAGCGGTAACGAGAGATTTAGCAGGATATAAATTTGAGGCCTAGTATTTAGGCGCTGGGTGACAGGTATGGGTTTAGTGACAGAATTAGACTTGGAAATACACAGTAGCGGGTGTGTGTGAAGTTATTCTGAATGACCCAATGTGCACCTTGAATATTATATACCCTTTTAGGGATAGATTTCAAATAGCTCTGATATAGCAGGAACCACTAAATTATGAAATTGCTAAATTGGGAATTGTACTTCAACCCAGAACAAAAAATGGGCTTTGACGGACACTAAATAACTTTCCCAGCCACAACAGGACAGCGGTAACGAGAGATTTAGCGGGATATAAATTTGAGGCCTAGTATTTAGGCGCTGGGTGACCGGTATGGATTTAGTGACAGAATTAGACTGGGATATGGCCAAAAAATAACCACACTATTGCTGGTTAAATGCACTTGGTGACGGGCGCAGCTTGCCCCTGATTTAGTATATGGCCAAAAAATGAACAGACTATTGCTGGTTAAATGCACTTGGTGTCACAGCTTGACGCACCACACTACTGAGGGTTAAATGCACTTGGTGACGGGCGCAGCTTGCCCCTGATGTAGTATATGGCCAAAAAATGAACAGACTATTGCTGGTTAAATGCACTTGGTGTGACAGCTTCACCCTGATGTAGGCTTTAGCCAAAAAACAACCACACCATTGAGGGTTAAATGCACTTGGTGACAGGCGCAGCTTGCCCCTGATTTAGTATATGGCCAAAAAAATGAACAGACTATTGCTGGTTAAATGCACTTGGTGTGACAGCTTCACCCTGATGTAGGCTTTAGCCAAAAAACAACCACACCATTGAGGGTTAAATGCACTTGGTCGCAGCTTGGATGCACTGCACAAGACACAAAATGGCCGCCGATCACCCCAGAAAAAAGTGACTGACAAACGGTCTGGGCAGCCTAAAAACAGTGAGTGAGCATTTGAATTTCAGCAGCTCAATGATGCACAGCTGCAGATCGATCGATTAATCAAGTGAAGTCCTTTGGAGGAGTTAATCTGCCTAATCTCGCCCTACTGTCGCATCCGCAACCTCTCCCTACGCTAATCAGAGCAGAGTGACGGGCGGCGCTATGTGACTCCAGCTTAAATAGAGGCTGGGTCACATGGTGCTCTGGCCAATCACAGCCATGCCAATAGTAGGCATGGCTGTGACGGCCTCTTGGGGCAAGTAGTATGACGCTTGTTGATTGGCTGCTTTGCAGCCTTTCAAAAAGCGCCAAGAAAGCGTCACAAAAGCGCCAAGAAAGCGACGAACACCGAACCCGAACCCGGACTTTTACGAAAATGTCCGGGTTCGGGTCCGTGTCACGGACACCCCAAAATTCGGTACGAACCCGAACTATACAGTTCGAGTTCGCTCATTCCTAATGCTGACCCATTCACTTGTTCTATTTTTTCGCTGTATGGACTGATCTATTGCGGCAGCTGCACGGCTGTGCCCATGCATTGGGGACCGCAAATTGCTGTCCTCAATGCACAGAACGGCCGAGCATTGGCCGTATATATGTGGCCTTTGTAAGTATAATTATAGCAATGCCTAGCTTCTAATTTATGTATTTTTTTATAAACAGTTTTGAATTTATTGAGATGTGTTTGATAGCTTGGTGTTTTTTTTTGTTTTTTTTTCTCGGAGATACGGTAGAACTGTCATTTTTATTGAGATTGAGGTACATACAACTTCTCTCTATTTTATTTTATTGGTGTGTTAGGTGATCAAAAGTGTCCAAATGCCATGATAATGTAATATTTCCGACTACACATGTGATGATACCAATAATGTTTATATTTATTTGTTTATTTCTATATACTTCTTTAAACCTTAAATTGTTTTATATAAAAAAAAAACATGAAACTTAACTTTTTTAAGTACCACTAGGGGACTTTACTATACCTCTATTGCATTCAAATACTTCTATATTGCTTTTATGGCAGTTTGATGGCAGACATTTATCAAGGCTGCCATTCTTATACACCCGTCTTGATTCCTGTGAGATGCATCAGATGTATTAAGAGGCAGGTGCCTCTTAATAAATTAGTCACATCTCTGGCAGTCTGTGCACCCAAATCTGAAGTTTACACCAGCTAAAGGCTGGCATGGACTACTGCTATAACTGACACCCTTTTCTGACAGAGGTTATAGTAAATTTTGCAGGTGAGAAGCTCCAAAATGGCGAGAAAAGTGTTGAGAAGCCCAAAAAGTCTCAAATTCTTGTGTAAATGTGGCATGAGCTATAATTTTTTACTTTTGTTTTCATAAATGATCAATGTGTTACTTTAACATGGAATACAGGACTTTTTTCATGTTGAAATAAAGAGAACTGGTTCTCGAAACAGTCCAAGCCGTCACCTCTTTCTCAGGACTAAACATATTTTAAAGGGGATCTAAATGTTTGCTAAAACCACAAAGATGCAACAAGTATCAGAGCTCTCTACAATGTCGGATTTCACTTGCGGTTTACCCCTCCTGATGCTACCCCCTCCTATTCAGTTTTTTTCAAAATATCGCTCCTGCGCCGCGCTGTGCCCACCTGTATTTTTCCCACTCAGTATGTTAATACTGAGCATCGGTACAGGGAGGAGGAGACGCCAGAGTTTCTCAATGGGCGTCTCCTACTCCCTGGCTGTGACGTTCTCCGCTGTGATTGGATTGCGGCACAGCCAGGGTGGCAGCATCAGCGGGGGGTACCCCGAAAGTAAAAGTATTTATCTAGAATAAGTAAAAACCATGAAAGGTCCTCTTTAATTTTTCTCACTATCTAAGTGAAATAGGTGTTTAGTAAAGATGAAAATTTTATGATTAAAAAAATACAAATTTCCCATAAAAAATTAGATTTTACAGAATCTGAAATCTTAGCAATTCATTTTGAACGAATGGCTCAAAATCACGGCCAATATTTTACAAGTCAGAAGACAGAGAAAAAACTTACTTCATGAAATAAAACTCCTGAAGTTTGATGCATGGCTTGCACAGTTAATGCATGGCTTGCCTTAATGCAGCCAGGAACAACATAGGATCGTACCCTTACATTTTATTTTAGGATGCTTGGCCTTGTGGTTATTAAAATGGTCTATACCCCCCGATAGAATAGCTACACCTTAATTAGATACTTTTCTCACCACACCTTCAGTATAATCTCATAAGTGTACTGAATATACACATGAAATGATGTATTAATTAACTGCAATCCTCACAATTCGACTGCAGTCTGTCATGTGCTGGAGACATTTTAACGATCTAGGTAGACATGAAATGTGGCATGCGCTCCGATCACCCTGTTATTACAAAGTTTTGTCATTTCAGATGTGCAGCTGAAAAATATAGTTTTCTTCTCATGATTTATAATACCTTCAACAAATGTTATCCATGGAAAATCTGAATATTTGGCATTCAACCTGAAGCTATGGAAGATACTTATTCTCTTCATCAGTACTGGTTAAAGGGGTGTTCCAGTGGAAAAAAAGTGCAATGCTCATTGGGTCCACTGTTTCCTGGTCTCACCTCAAAACACAAGAATTGACTAGAGATGCCCACTTATCCAATTACTTCTGCAGTTGGGTTGCTGCTGTGACCAATGATTGGTCTGTGTTAACAACCAGAAGCAGGAAGCTGAGACCCAACGAGCTTAGCAAACTCAGAGGTGGAGGATTGGTGAGGATGAGTAATACTTCCTTTCCTCTTGGTTAAATAGATCTTATGATAAATGACACAGGATGACCAGATAAAAATGTTTTTGTAATACCGTCTCCAGAGTTGTTTGTGCCTTAGGTGTCTGGTCACCCTGCGGTTGTGATGTTAGTTACATCCTGTCAAAGGTTTTGCCAGCATGTATTTCTGGATCGTAATAATATTACAGGCTATAGCTACTAGAGAGGGGTCGTTGATCCAGGGAGTTATTCTGATTGCCTGATTGGAGTCGGGAATGAATTTTTTATTCCCCTAAAGTGGGGAAAATTGGCTTCTACCTCACAGTTTTTTTTTGCCTTCCTCTGGATCAACTTGCAGGATGACAGGCCGAACTGGATGGACAAATGTCTTTTTTCGGCCTTATGTACTATGTTACTATGTTAGTATGTTATGGTAATATAGCATTTGCATCATGAGAAAATGGAGTCCTTACATTTAATCTGCAGAATGGTATGAATTGGCACACGTGTAAAAACACAGGTGGGAGAGTTTTCAATTGTCACAAGAAATTTAGAATAATGATGGTCGAGGTAAGAAATTGCAT
Source organism: Bufo gargarizans (assembly GCF_014858855.1). NCBI lineage: Eukaryota > Metazoa > Chordata > Amphibia > Anura > Bufonidae > Bufo > Bufo gargarizans. The sequence goes on along the minus strand of NC_058088.1, from coordinate 14,878,087 downwards.
ATCTTTAAAATGTTGAGCAAGTAGAAAAAGTGGGATTTAGAGATAGTCTAGAGGTTTTTTGGAAGTAGTCATATAATTAACCACCTCCCGACCGCCTAACGCACCGATGCGTCCGGGAGGTGGTTGATTTGTTCCTCCTGGACGCATCGGCGCGTCATCTCGCGAGACGCGAGATTACGTCACAGCCGGCCCACGCATGCGCATCGCGGGCCGGCATTTCGCAGCAGAGTATTTAGTCAGCAGCCTGCTGGCCACGATCATTGGCTGGCAGGTTGCTGATTTTTAAAAAATCCAATCAGCAGCCATTTAACCCATCATATTAGTAAATATGATGGGGTTATATGGCTGCTGTGCTCCTCTGCTCCTTCTTTTGGTCGGTTGGTTCCAGCAGAGGAGCAGAGGAGCACACATTACTGTGAGTACCCACTACACCACACTTAGCCCCCAGATCACCCCTATTAACCCTTTGATCACCCCTTTGATCGCCCCTGTCAATCACTAGTGAAAGGAAAAAAGTGATCAGTGCAAACTGTCACTTTTTTTTCCACTGGTATTGACCGTTAGGTTTCAGTATAGTTTAGGCCCCTTGGTTAGGTAGAAACCAAAAAACAAAAAAATTATAGTGGCAATTTTGGAGGAGCTGCTCAACCCCTGACACAGTGGCGTGTCCTCAATTAGGGGGAGCAACCCGACCGCATGTGGACCGCAGAAATCGACTAACCCCAGCAAAATATGCATACAATGGAGGATGTCGGCGCGGTCCACATGCACCACAAGCGCAAACTACACAGAATGTAGCAATCATATGAAACACAGAGAAAGAATGCACCAAACAGATATAACACTGACTATGCTGGCAAGACACAAATGAAGATATTAAAAGCTGAGACTTTCGCCAATATATACCAGTGATGGATATATCGGAGCCCATCATGCACCACGTCACGGCTCTCAGCATGGCAAGGGGTCCTAACCGCTGCTCTAACTATGGTGTGAACACGGTCTGGGGGTGATATAATTCAGCTCGCAGCAAAGCTTCCCACAAACGCCCAGCATGAATACTGCGGTTGTACAATGTGAATGAAGCCAGGCTGCAAGCCACACCCACACCAGACCATGTGATGGAGGTTACCAGGTGCAAAGGAGTGTTTGAATGCCAGGTAAAGGCAAACACACTCAAATCTAACAAGGCAGAAACCAAAAAAATTATAGTGGCAATTTTGGAGGAGCTGCTCAACCCCTGACACAGTGGCGTGTCCTCAATTAGGGGGAGCAACCCGACCGCATGTGGACCGCGCCGACATCCTCCATTGTATGCATATTTTGCTGGGGTTAGTCGATTTCTGCGGTCCACATGCGGTCGGGTTGCTCCCCCTAATTGAGGACACGCCACTGTGTCAGGGGTTGAGCAGCTCCTCCAAAATTGCCACTATAATTTTTTTGTTTTTTGGTTTCTGCCTTGTTAGATTTGAGTGTGTTTGCCTTTACCTGGCATTCAAACACTCCTTTGCACCTGGTAACCTCCATCACATGGTCTGGTGTGGGTGTGGCTTGCAGCCTGGCTTCATTCACATTGCACAACCGCAGCATTCATGCTGGGCGTTTGTGGGAAGCTTTGCTGCGAGCTGAATTATATCACCCCCAGACCGTGTTCACACCATAGTTAGAGCAGCGGTTAGGACCCCTTGCCATGCTGAGAGCCGTGACGTGGTGCATGATGGGCTCCGATATATCCATCACTGGTATATATTGGCGAAAGTCTCAGCTTTTAATATCTTCATTTGTGTCTTGCCAGCATAGTCAGTGTTATATCTGTTTGGTGCATTCTTTCTCTGTGTTTCATATGATTGCTACATTCTGTGTAGTTTGCGCTTGTGGTGCATGTGGACCGCGCCGACATCCTTGGTTAGGTAGTTTAGGGATCGGTTAGCGCCCAGCCCACCGCACCGCAGTCCGTTATTCGCTGATTAGCGTATCGCTAATCAGCATTTGTACTTTTATAGTATCTGGAAGTGATCAAAACTGATCACGGTCAGATCTATAATTGTATTAGTGTCACTTTAGTTCTCCCTCCACCCAAAACGCAGTGTTTGCCCGATCAGGCCTGATCGGTCGCCCACACGTGCGTTCGCCCACGCCCGCCCCACCGCAGTGACAATTTTTTTATTTTTTTTTTATCGCTGCACATTCACTTTACACGCGCTGCGGCGATAAAAAAATCAGTTTTGATATTTTTTATCAACCGCAGCAGCCTCCGGTACTTCGCTAGCCTCCCCTTTGTAAGACAGGCTTGCTTTTTTTTCTTGGGTAGTCTCAGGGAATATCCCTAAATTTAGTTGCCCACATGTCAAACAGGGGGTATTCCTCTGAAGAGGCCTACAGGCTTCTGACCCAGTCGGATGAGGAGTGGAAACCCTCATCTGATGAATCCAGCGGGTCAGAATACGAACCTGTAGAAAGCAGTGGCTCTCTGACCCAAAGTTCGGACGAGGAGGTTGAGGTCCCTGATAGCAGCAGGCGTACCCGGCCCCGTGTCGCTAGACTGCAGGTTGCGCAGGATCCGCTTCAAGAGCAGCAGAGTGGGGCTGGTGCTGTCGGATTACGTGGTGAGGCATACACCAGCAGCCCAGCCCTTCCTGGACCTAGTACCAGCACTGCCGTAGAACATGGTGAAGTAGCGAGCACCAGAAGGGCAGTTGAAGCTGGTACGGTGGCACGTGCAGTAGTGACCCCGTCGCAGCCACCGCAAAGACGTGCCCGTAGAGCCCCTAGAGTCCCTGAGGTGCTGGCAAACCCTGATTGGCAGTCCCCAACTTCAGCCGCACCTGTAGTTCCCCCTTTCACCGCCCAGTCTGGAGTTCGGGTTGAGACAGCTCAGATCGGTTCGGCCCTGGGATTTTTTGAGCTGTTCTTGACTGCGGAGCTCTTAGACTTAGTTGTGGCAGAGACAAACCGGTATGCCACACAATTTATAACCGCTAACCCGGGAAGCTTTTATGCCCAGCCTTTCCGGTGGAAACCAGTCCAAGTTTCCGAAATTAAAACTTTTCTGGGCCTCCTCCTCAACATGGGCCTGACAAAAAAGCATGAATTGCGGTCATATTGGTCCACGAACCCGATTCATCACATGCCCATGTTCTCTGCTGCTATGTCCAGGACACGATTTGAGACCATCCTGCGTTTCCTGCACTTTAGTGACAACACCGCCTCCCGTCCCAGAGGCCACCCTGCTTTTGACCGGCTCCACAAAATTCGGCCCCTCATAGACCATTTCAACCTGAAATTTGCAGATATGTATACCCCAGAGCAAAACATCTGCGTAGACGAGTCCCTTATACATTTTACCGGGCGCCTTGGCTTCAAACAATACATCCCAAGCAAGCGCGCCCGGTATGGGGTCAAATTGTATAAGCTCTGTGAAAGGGCCACAGGCTATACACACAAATTTCGTGTCTATGAGGGAAAAGATCAGACCCTGGAGCCGGTCGGTTGCCCTGACTACCTGGGGAGCAGTGGGAAGACAGTTTGGGACTTGGTGTCACCCTTATTCGGCAAGGGGTACCATCTTTATGTGGACAATTTTTACACAAGTGTGGCCCTCTTTAGGCATTTGTTTCTAGAACGGATTGGCGCCTGTGGTACCGCGCGAACAAGTCGCGCGGGCTTCCCCCAACGGCTCGTTAGCACCCGTCTTGCAAGGGGGCAGAGGGCCGCACTGTGTAACGAAGAACTGCTCGCGGTGAAATGGAGAGACAAGCGTGACGTTTACATGCTCTCCTCCATTAACGCAGACACGACAATACAAATTGAGCGAGCAACCCGTGTCATTAAAAAGCCCCTCTCAGTCCATGACTATAACCTTCACATGGGAGGGGTGGACTTCAATGACCAGATGTTGTCTCCGTATTTAGTTTCCCGCAGAACCAGACGCTGGTATAAGAAGGTGTCTGTATATTTAATTCAATTGGCTCTGTACAATAGTTTTGTTCTCTACAGTAAGGCTGGGAGAACTGGATCCTTCCTCAAATTTCAGGAAGAGATCATCGAGAACCTCCTGTATCCAGGAGGTTCCGTGGCCCCATCCACCAGTGTAGTTAGCCGTCTACACGAGCGACATTTCCCCAATGTCGTTGCTGGTACCTCAACCCACCCGTCACCCCGAAAAAGATGTTGTGTCTGTAGCAGGAGTGGAATGAGGCGTGACACCCGCTATTTCTGTCCTGACTGTCCTGACCACCCTGCCCTATGCTTAGGGGAGTGTTTCCGGAAGTACCACACACAGGTACACCTAGCATAGGGATCATCTCACCAGGACAGGCACACAGGGCTATTAGGGCCCATTCACTCACAGCTGCTGCAAACGTCTCCTTTCACATGGGACAAAGTGCATAACGCACTTCGCCACATCTTTGGGCGATTTGCGCTTTGCACATTGACCCATGGGGAAGGAGAGGTTTGTTCTATAAAGGTAAAAAAACAAAACAAAAAAAACAAAAAACACCAGTAAGCAAACACGTTAATGTTTAGTTCAAAAAGTTAAAGTTTACATGTTCTGTTCCAAAGTTAATAAAATTATTGCGTTGCGGCCTGGTTTTTTCTTTTTTTTTTCTTCTTTTTTTACCTTCCAGGTGGACCAACCGATCTACTAGCTGCAGAACCGATGTGCATTCTGACAGAAGCATTGCGCTGCTGTCAGATTACACGCAAGTCGGTGTATGCGGCGCTGCAAGACGGGATTTTCTCCTCTGCAGTGACAGATACGTTTGCCAAGGCATACGAGCTGAGGAGGAGGCAGCGTTCCTATGCTTTGGCAAACACTTTGTATATATATATAAAAATAAAAAAATAAAAATCCCGGCAATGATTTATTCATCCACATCGATTGATGTGAATGGAGAAATCTGGTTTGCCAGGGCATACGAGCTAAGTGGGTATGGATGAAGGGCGGAGCTCCTATGTCCTGGCAGACGCCTTTCTCCTCCATTTTTTTTTTTTGGCAGAGATTTTTTCATCCACATTGATCGATGCGAATGAAGAAATCTGTGCCATTCATTTTTTTCTTTCAGCCCAGAGGCTGAACGGAAAAAAAAATCTCATTACCTGTATGCTCAATATAAGGAGAATAGCAGAAACTCCTAATGCTGGCCATACATGTAATGATTGCGGAGACCCTCAAATGCCAGGGCAGTATAAACACCCCACAACTGACCCCATTTTGGAAAGAAGACACCCCAAGGTATTTGCTGAGGGGCATATTGAGTCCATGAAAGATTGAAATTTTTGTCCTAAGTTAGCGGAAAGTGAGACTTTGTGAGAAAAAAATAAAATAAATCAATTTCCGCTAACTTATGCGAAAAAAATAAATATTTATAAGAACTTGCCAGGCCCCTCATTGGATACCTTGGGGTGTCTTCTTTCCAAAGTGGGGTCACATGTGGGGTATTTATACTGCCCTGGCTTTTTAGGGGCCCTAAAGCGTGAGAAGAAGTCTGGGATCCAAATGTCTAAAAATGCCCTCCTAAAAGGAATTTGGGCACCTTTGCGCATCTAGGCTGCAAAAAAGTGTGACACATCTGGTATCGCCGTACTCAGAAGAAGTTGGGGAATGTGTTTTGGGGTGTCATTTTACATATACCCATGCTGGGTGAGATAAATATCTTGGTCAAATGCCAACTTTGTATAAAAAAATTGGAAAAGTTGTCTTTTGCCAAGATATTTCTCTCACCCAGCATGGGTATATGTAAAATGACACCCCAAAACACATTCCCCAACTTCTCCTGAGTACGGCAATACCAGATGTGTGACACTTTTTTGATGCCAAGGTGGGCAAAGGGGCACATATTCCAAAGTGCACCTTTCGGATTTCGCAGGCCATTTTTTACACATTTTGATTGCAAAGTACTTCTCACACATATGGGCCCCTAAATTGCCAGGGCAGTATAACTACACCACAAGTGACCCCATTTTGGAAAGAAGACACCCCAAGGTATTCCGTGAGGGGCATGGCGAGTTCCTAGAATTTTTTATTTTTTGTCGCAAGTTAGTGGAATATGAGAATTTGTAAGGAAAAAAGAGAAAAAAAAAAAAATCATCATTTTCCGCTAACTTGTGACAAAAAAAAAAAAATTCTAGGAACTCGCAGTGCCCTTCACGGAATACCTTGGGGTGTCTTCTTTCCAAAATGGGGTCACTTGTGCCATAGTTATACTGCCCTGGCAATTTAGGGGCCCAAATGTGTGAGAAGTACCTTGCATTCAAAATGTGTAAAAAATGACCGGCGAAACCCGAAAGGTGCACTTTGGAATATGTGAGAGTCTAGAGGCCCCCATTACCATTAAGTTGTTGCCCGATCGCATCAAAATCTGTCTTTAATGGGGTTGATTTTGTTCATAGATCCTTTTTAGCTACAGTTGGAAGTAATGCACATTTTAAGTATGTCAAACTCATACTAGGTTTTAAAATACTTTTTGTTCAATATCTCAATTTAAAATGCCTTTAGGAATTATAAAAATACATCACTTCTGTCAGTGGGTGTTTCTGTGTAAGAGGAGATAGGTCATAACTTTCCATATCATATATTGTATATAATATGTCATTGTCCTGACGTGTTTACTAGCGTTCATTTATGAACTACAGTTTGATCTAAATAAAACAGGATTTTCAGGCCTCTTAAAGTATCTATCATTAGAGTCATTGAAATACCTGGGAAATGAGAATATGTATAACCTCCTTTATAAAAAAATATATGCCATATTTTTCGCTTTAGAAGACGCACATGATGATAACTCGCACCTAGATTTTTGAGAAGGAGAATAAGAAAAAATAATATTTTGAACCAAAAGGTGTGCTTTTGGTGGGTTTTGAACTAATGGTGGTCTGTGGATTACACTGTTATGGGAGATCTGTAGATGATACCCAGGTATGGGGAGATCTGTGGAGGACACTGTTATGGTGGATCTGTGGATGACACTGTTATGGGGGATCTGTGAATGACGCACTGCTACGGGGGATTTGTGGATGATACACTGCTATGGGGGATGTGTGGATGACACACTAGTGATAAGTAGGGATGAGCGAACCCGAACTGTATAGTTCGGGTTCGTACCGAATTTTGGGGTGTCCGTGACACGGACCCGAACCCGGACATTTTCGTAAAAGTCCGGGTTCGGGTTCGGTGTTCGTCGCTTTCTTGGCGCTTTTTGAAAGGCTGCAAAGCAGCCAATCAACAAGCGTCATACTACTTGCCCCAAGAGGCCGTCACAGCCATGCCTACTATTGGCATGGCTGTGATTGGCCAGAGCACCATGTGACCCAGCCTCTATTTAAGCTGGAGTCACGTAACACCGCACGTCACTCTGCTCTGATCAGCATAGGGAGAGGATGCAGCCGTGATGTTAGGGCGAGATTAGGCAGTGATTAACTCCTCCAAAGGACTTCATTCAGAGATCGATTGCAGCTGTGGATGATGGAACTGCTGCTATTGAATTGCTCACTGTTTTTAGGCTGCCCAGAGCGTTTTTCAGTCACTTTTTTCTGGGGTGATCGGCGGCCATTTTGTGTCTTGTGGTGTGCCAGCACAAGCTGCCACCAAGTGCATTTAACCCTCAATGTTGTGGTTGTTTTTTGGCTAAATCCTACATCAGGGTGAAGCTGTCACACCAAGTGCATTTAACCAGCAATAGTCTGTTTATTTTTTGGCCATATACTACATCAGGGGCAAGCTGCGCCTGTCACCAAGTGCATTTAACCCTCAGTAGTGTGGTTGGTCAAGCTGTCACACCAAGTGCATTTAACCATCAATAGTGTGGTTATTTTTTGGCCATATCCCAGTCTAATTCTGTCAGTAAACGTATACCTGTCACCCAGCTCCTAAATACTAGGCCTCAAGTTTATATCCAGCTAAATCTGTCGTTACTGGTGTGGCTGGTCAAGTTATTTAGTGTCCGTCAAAGCACAGTTTTTGTTCTGGGTTGAAATACAATTCCCAATTTAGCAATTTCCTAATTTAGTGGTTTCTGCTGTATCAGGCCTACTTTAAATTTATCCCTAAAAGGGTATATCAGATTCAATGTGCACATAGGTTCATTCTGAATAACTTCACACACACGCTACTGTGCATTTCCAAGTCTAATTCTGTCAGTAAACCTATACCTGTCACCCAGCGCCTAAATACTAGGCCTCAAGTTTATATCCAGCTAAATATGTCGTTACTGGTGTGGCTAGTCAAGTTATTTAGTGTCCGTCAAAGCACAGTTTTTGTTCTGGGTTGAAATACAATTCCCAATTTAGCAATTTCCTAATTTAGTGGTTTCTGCTGTATCAGGCCTACTTTAAATTTATCCCTAAAAGGGTATATCAGATTCAAGGTGCACATAGGGTCATTCTGAATAACTTCACACACACGCTACTGTGCATTTCCAAGTTTAATTCTGTATGTAAACCTATACCTGTCACCCAGCGCCTAAATACTAGGCCTCAAATTTATATCCAGCTAAATCTGTCGTTACTGGTGTGGCTGGTCAAGTTATTTAGTGTCCGTCAAAGCACAGTTTTTGTTCTGGGTTGAAATACAATTCCCAATTTAGCAATTTCCTAATTTAGTGGTTTTTGCTGTATCAGGCCTACTTTAAATTTATCCCTAAAAGGGTATATCAGATTCAAGGTGCACATAGGGTCATTCTGAATAACTTCACACACACGCTACTGTGCATTTCCAAGTCTAATTCTGTCAGTAAACCTATACCTGTCACCCAGCGCCTAAATACTAGGCCTCAAATTTATATCCAGCTAAATCTGTCGTTACTGGTGTGGCTGGTCAAGTTATTTAGTGTTGGTCAAAGCACAGTTTTTGTTCTGGGTTGAAATACAATTCCCAATTTAGCAATTTCTTAATTTAGTGGTTTCTGCTGTATCAGAGCTATTTTAAATCTATCCCTAAAAGGGTATATCAGATTCAAGGTGCACATAGGGTCATTCTGAATAACTTCACACACACGCTACTGTGCATTTCCAAGTCTAATTCTGTTAGTAAACCTATACCAGTCAGCCAGCGCCTAAATAATAGGCCTCAAATTTATAGTCAGCTAAATCTGTGGTTACTGCTGTGTCTGTATTAGTGTAATACGGTACCTAAATAGATAGCCAGATAGTGTTAGTTGTCTTTAAAAAAAGGCCTGAATTTGAATTCAATACATTGGGTCAAATAATATTTTTGCTGTTGTGGTGAACGATAACAATGAGGAAAACATCTAGTAAAGGACGCGGACGCGGACATGGTCGTGGTGGTTTTAGTGGACCCTCTGGTGCTGGGAGAGGACGTGGCCGTTCTGCCACAGCCACACGTCCTAGTGTACCAACTACTTCAGGTCCCAGTAGCCGCCATAATTTACAGCGATATTTGGTGGGGCCCAATGCCGTTCTAAGGATGGTAAGGCCTGAGCAGGTACAGGCATTAGTCAATTGGGTGGCCGACAGTGGATCCAGCACGTTCACATTATCTCCCACCCAGTCTTCTGCAGAAAGCGCACAGATGGCGCCTGAAAACCAAGCCCATCAGTCTGTCACATCACCCCCATGCATACCAGGGAAACTGTCTGAGCCTCAAGTTATGCAGCAGTCTCTTATGCTGTTTGAAGACTCCGCTGGCAGGGTTTCCCAAGGGCATCCACCCAGCCCTTCCCCAGCGGTGGAAGACATAGAATGCACTGACGCACAACCACTTATGTTTCCTGATGATGAGGACATGGGAATATCACCTCAGCATGTCTCTGATGATGACGAAACACAGGTGCCAACTGCTGCGTCTTTCTGCAGTGTGCAGACTGAACAGGAGGTCAGGGATCAAGACTGGGTGAAAGACGATGCAGGGGACGATGAGGTCCTAGACCCCACATGGAATGAAGGTTGTGCCACTGACTTTCACAGTTCGGAGGAAGAGGCAGTGGTGAGACCGAGCCAACAGCGTAGCAAAAGAGGGAGCAGTGGGCAAAAACAGAACACCCGCTGCCAAGAGACTCCGCCTGCTACTGACCGCCGCCATCTGGGAATGAGCACCCCAAAGGCAGCTTCAAGGAGTTCGCTGGCATGGCACTTCTTCAAACAATGTGCTGACGACAAGACCCGAGTGGTTTGCACGCTGTGCCATCAGAGCCTGAAGCGAGGCATTAACGTTCTGAACCTTAGCACAACCTGCATGACCAGGCACCTGCATGCAAAGCATGAACTGCAGTGGAGTAAACACCTTAAAACCAAGGAAGTCACTCAGGCTCCCCCTGCTACCTCTTCTGCTGCTGCCGCCTCGGCCTCTTCTGCTGCTGCCGCCGCCTCGGCCTCTTCTGCTGCTGCCGCCTCGGCCTCTTCCTCCTCCTCTGGAGGAACGTTGGCACCTGCCGCCCAGCAAACATGGGATGTACCACCAACACCACCACCTCCGTCACCAAGCATCACAACCATGTCACACGGCAGCGTTCAGCTCTCCATCTCACAAACAATTGAGAGAAAGCGTAAATTCCCACCTAGCCACCCTCGATCCCTAGCCCTGAATGCCAGCATTTCTAAACTACTGGCCTATGAAATGCTGTAATTTAGGCTGGTGGACACAGACAGCTTCAAACAGCTCATGTCACTTGCTGTCCCACAGTATGTTGTTCCTAGCCGGCACTACTTCTCCAAGAGAGCCGTGCATTCCCTGCACAACCAAGTATCCGATAAAATCAAGTGTGCACTGCGCAACGCCATCTGTGGCAAGGTCCACCTAACCACAGATACGTGGACTAGTAAGCACGGCCAGGGACGCTATATCTCCCTAACTGCACACTGGGTAAATGTAGTGGCAGCTGGGCCCCAGGCGGAGAGCTGTTTGGCGCACGTCCTTCCGCCGCCAAGGATCGCAGGGCAAGATTCTTTGCCTCCTGTTGCCTCCTCCTCCTTCTCGGCTTCCTCCTCCTCTTCTTCCACCTGCTCATCCAGTCAGCCACACACCTTCACCACCAACTTCAGCACAGCCCGGGGTAAACGTCAGCAGGCCATTCTGAAACTCATATGTTTGGGGGACAGGCCCCACACCGCACAGGAGTTGTGGCGGGGTATAGAACAACAGACCGACGAGTGGTTGCTGCCGGTGAGCCTCAAGCCCGGCCTGGTGGTGTGTAATAATGGGCGAAATCTCGTTGCAGCTCTGGGACTAGCCGGTTTGACGCACATCCCTTGCTTGGCGCATGTGCTGAATTTGGAGGTGCAGAAGTTCATTCACAACTACCCCGACATGTCAGAGCTGCTGCATAAAGTGCGGGCCGTCTGTTTGCGCTTCCGGCATTCATATCCTGCCGCTGCTCGCCTGTCTGCGCTACAGAGTAACTTCGGCCTTCGCCTCATATGCGACGTGCCCACCAGGTGGAACTCCACCTTGCACATGCTGGACAGACTGTGCGAGCAGCAGCAGGCCATAGTGAAGTTTCAGCTGCAGCACGCACGGGTCAGTCGCACTACGGAACAGCACCACTTCACCACCAATGACTGGGCCTCCATGCGAGACCTGTGTGCCCTGTTGCGCTGTTTCGAGTACTCCACCAACATGGACAGTGGTGATGACGCCGTAATCAGCGTTACAATACCACTTCTATGTCTCCTTTAGAAAACATTTAGGGTAATGATGGAAGAGGAGGTGGCCCAGGAGGAGGAGGAGGAGGAAGAGGGGTCATTTTTAGCTTTTTCAGGCCAGTCCCTTCGAAGTGACTCAGAGGGAGGTTTTTTGAAACAGCAGAGGCCAGGTACAAATGTGGCCAGCCAGGGCCCACTGCTGGAGGACGAGGAGGACGAGGATGAGGAGGAGGTGGAGGAGGGTGAGGATGAAGCATGGTCACAGCGGGGTGGCACCCAACGCAGCTCGGGTCCATCACTGGTGCGTGGCTGGGGGGAAAGGCAGGACGATGACGATACGCCTCCCACAGAAGACAGCTTGTGCTTACCCCTGGGCAGCCTGGCACACATGAGCGACTACATGCTGCAGTGCCTGCGCAACGACAGCAGAGTTGCCCACATTTTAACGTGTGCGGACTACTGGGTTGCCACCCTGCTGGATCCACGGTACAAAGACAATGTGCCCACCTTACGTCCTGCACTGGAGCGTGATAGGAAGATGCGCGAGTACAAGCGCACGTTGGTAGACGCGCTACTGAGAGCATTCCCAAATGTCACAGGGGAACAAGTGGAAGCCCAAGGCCAAGGCAGAGGAGGAGCAAGAGGTCGCCAAGGCAGCTGTGTCACGGCCAGCTCCTCTGAGGGCAGGGTTAGCATGGCAGAGATGTGGAAAACTTTTGTCAACACGCCACAGCTAACTGCACCACCACCTGATACGCAACGTGTTAGCAGGAGGCAACATTTCACTAACATGGTGGAACAGTACGTGTGCACACCCCTCCACGTACTGACTGATGGTTCGGCCCCATTCAACTTCTGGGTCTCTAAATTGTCCACGTGGCCAGAGCTAGCCTTTTATGCCTTGGAGGTGCTGGCCTGCCCGGCGGCCAGCGTTTTGTCTGAACGTGTATTCAGCACGGCAGGGGGCGTCATTACAGACAAACGCAGCAGCCTGTCTACAGCCAATGTGGACAAGCTGACGTTCATAAAAATGAACCAGGCATGGATCCCACAGGACCTGTCCATCCCTTGTGCAGATTAGACATTAACTACCTCCCCTAGACCATATATTATTGTACTCCAGGGCACTTCCTCATTCAATCATATTTTTTTTTTCATTTTACCATTATATTGCGAGGCTACCCAAAGTTGAATGAACCTCTCCTCTGTTTGGGTGCCGGGGCCTAAATATATGCCAATGGACTGTTCCAATGTTGGGTGACGTGAAGCCTGATTCTCTGCTATGACATGCAGACTGATTCTCTGCTGACATGAAGCCAGATTCTCTGTTACGGGACCTCTCTCCTCTGCCTGGGTGCTGGGCCTAAATATATGACAATGGACTGTTACAGTGGTGACTGACGTGAAGCCTGATTCTCTGCTATGACATGCAGACTGATTCTCTGCTGACATGAAGACAGATTCTCTGTTACGGGACCTCTCTCCTCTGCCTGGGTGCTGGGCCTAAATATATGCCAATGGACTGTTGCAGTGGTGGCTGACGTGAAGCCTGATTCTCTGCTATGACATGCAGACTGATTCTCTGCTGACATGAAGACAGATTCTCTGTTACGGGACCTCTCTCCTCTGCCTGGGTGCTGGGCCTAAATATATGACAATGGACTGTTACAGTAGTGGCTGACGTGAAGCCTGATTCTCTGCTATGACATGCAGACTGATTCTCTGCTGACATGAAGACAGATTCTCTGTTACGGGACCTCTCTCCTCTGCCTGGGTGCTGGGCCTAAATATATGCCAATGGACTGTTGCAGTGGTGTCTGACGTGAAGCCTGATTCTCTGCTATGACATGCAGACTAATTATCTGCTGACATGAAGACAGATTCTCTGTTACGGGACCTCTCTCCTCTGCCTGGGTGCCTGGGCCTAAATATATGCCAATGGACTGTTCCAATGTTGGGTGACGTGAAGCCTGATTCTCTGCTATGACATGCAGACTGATTCTCTGCTGAAATGATGCCAGATTCTCTGTTACGGGACCTCTCTCCTCTGCCTGGGTGCTGGGCCTAAATATATGACAATGGACTGTTGCAGTGGTGGCTGACGTGAAGCCTAATTCTCTGCTATGACATGCAGACTGATTCTCTGCTGACATGAAGACAGATTCTCTGTTACGGGACCTCTCTCCTCTGCCTGGGCCTAAATATATGCCAATGGACTGTTCCAATGTTTGGTGACGTGAAGCCTGATTCTCTGCTATGACATGCAGACTGATTCTCTGCTGACATGAAGCCAGATTCTCTGTTACGGGACCTCTCTCCTCTGCCTGGGTGCTGGGCCTAAATATATGACAATGGACTGTTGCAGTGGTGGTTGACGTGAAGCCTGATTCTCTGCTATGACATGCAGACTGATTCTCTGCTGACATGAAGACAGATTCTCTGTTACAGGACCTCTCTCCTCTGCCTGGGTGCTGGGCCTAAATATATGACAATGGACTGTTGCAGTGGTGGCTGACGTGAAGCCTGATTCTCTGCTATGACATGCAGACTGATTCTCTGCTGACATGAAGACAGATTCTCTGTTACGGGACCTCTCTCCTCTGCCTGGGTGCCTGGGCCTAAATATATGCCAATGGACTGTTCCAATGTCGGGTGACGTGAAGCCTGATTCTCTGCTATGACATGCAGACCGATTCTCTGCTGACATGAAGCCAGATTCTCTGTTACGGGACCTCTCTCCTCTGGCTGGGTACCTGGGCCTAAATATATGCCAATGGACTGTTGCAGTGGTGGCTGACGTGAAGCCTGATTCTCTGCTTTGACATGCAGACTGATTCTCTGCTGACATGAAGCCAGATTCTCTGTTACGGGACCTCTCTCCTCTGCCTGGGTGCTGGGCCTAAATATATGACAATGGACTGTTGCAGTGGTGGCTGACGTGAAGCCTGAGTCTCTGCTATGACATGCAGACTGATTCTCTGCTGACATGAAGACAGATTCTCTGTTACGGGACCTCTCTCCTCTGCCTGGGTGCTGGGCCTAAATATATGACAATGGACTGTTGCAGTGGTGGCTGACGTGAAGCCTGATACTCTGCTATGACATGCAGACTGATTCTCTGCTGACATGAAGACAGATTCTCTGTTACGGGACCTCTCACCTCTGCCTGGGTGCCTGGGCCTAAATATATGCCAATGGACTGTTCCAATGTTGGGTGACGTGAAGCCTGATTCTCTGCTATGACATGCAGACTGATTCTCTGCTGACATGAAGACAGATTCTCTGTTACGGGACCTCTCTCCTCTGCCTGGGTGCTGGGCCTAAATATATGACAATGGACTATTACAGTGGTTGCTGACGTGAAGCCTGATTCTCTGCTATGACATGCAGACTGATTCTCTGCTGACATGAAGCCAGATTCTCTGTTACGGGACCTCTCTCCTCTGCCTGGGTGCTGGGCCTAAATATCTGACAATGGACTGTTGCAGTGGTGGGTGACGTGAAGCCTGATTCTCTGCTATGACATGCAGACTGATTCTCTGCTGACATGAAGCCAGATTCTCTGTTACGGGACCTCTCTCCTCTGCCTGGGTGCTGGGCCTAAATATATGACAATGGACTGTTGCAGTGGTGGCTGACGTGAAGCCTGATTCTCTGCTATGACCTGCAGACTGATTCTCTGCTGACATGAAGCCAGATTCTCTGTTACGGGACCTCTCCCCTCTGCCTGGGTGCCGGTGCCTAAATATCTGAGAATGGACTGTTCCAGTGGTGGGTGACGTGAAGCCAGATTCTCTGCTATGGGACCTCTCTCCAATTGATATTGGTTAATTTTTATTTATTTTATTTTTATTTTAATTAATTTCTCTATCCACATTTGTTTGTAGGGGATTTACCTACATGTTGCTGCCTTTTGCAGCCCTCTAGCCCTTTCCTGGGCTGTTTTACAGCCTTTTTAGTGCCGAAAAGTTCGGGTCCCCATTGACTTCAATGGGGTTCGGGTTCGGGAAAAGTTCAGATCGGGTTCGGATCCCGAACCCGAACATTTCCGGGAAGTTCGGCCGAACTTCTCGAAACCCGAACATCCAGGTGTCCGCTCAACTCTAGTGATAAGCGGTATAGGTAATATTCGAATTTGCGATATTTCACAAATTTTTGCCCGAATATTCACCATAAATTAGCAAATTCGAGAATTCGTGATATTCTGTCATTGTTTATTTGATTATATATTCTTGATACATTTGCGATAAATTTGTGATTAGAATATTTACCACTATTCATGAATACGAATATATAGCACTATATTCTAAATATTCGCAAATTCTCGAAGTGGCGATATTCGCGATTAAAAATTGCAATTCGAATATTCGCGCATAACACTATGACACACATATAGCATCTTATGTAATGTGGGTCACTATTCACACAGGGACAATATACTGTGACACATATGATACTGTGATCTTATGCTGGTCACGGTATCGTATGTGTCACAATATATTGGAGCTGTGTGAATAGTCACCCTCATTACATCACCGTGCCCCGTTCACAGCTGTCTTTATATGTAAAATCTTTTTATGTAATGCTCCAGCAATGGCTTTACTTTCTTCTGTAACAGTACTAACTATCAAAGCAGTGGCCCTGCCGGCAGTGTAACGTAACTCACTCATTCACGCTCCTCCCACTTCATTAATTAAGCAGGAGCGTGAATGTGTGAGAGAGGATACGCTGCCGGTCTGCCTGCCGCTTTGATAGTGAGTACTACTACAGAGGATTGAGCTTGTTTAAAGCAGAGCCACTGCTTGAAGATTACATGAATGGACTTTACTTATTAATACTGCTGTGAGCAGGGCCCGGTGTAATGGAGTACAGTGACTGCACCGGGCCCCATCATGAGTGAAACAGCTGTTGCCGGCCTTCAGCCCCTCCTCCCTACCTGCTGATACATCGCAGTCCACGCTGTGTAGCATAGCGGCAGGCAATGTATCAATGTCAGACATTTAAAAAGTGCACCATTTGCTTTATAAGACGCACTGCAATTTCCCCCCACTTTTGGGGGAAAAAATGTGTCTAAAATTGAATGGAAAGGGGTAGGATATACTATAAGCATGGTGAAAAAAAAAGTCCAAAAGTAAGAAAAATATGCACTCACAATGAAAAAAAACTATAAACAGAATATTTTGTAGAGAAGAGAAAGTGGATAATTGAAAAAGTGAATTTTGTGTGAATTTTTCAAAAATTTCAGTTCTGACCCAAATATATTAGCCAGGAATCAAAGTTGCACCAATTGCCCTGAAAATTGTTATATAACACAATAAAACCATCTAGTCTCTCTTCAGGGCTTTTTTTTAATGAAAAGATGTTATATATTTTTTTTTGGGGGGGGGAATTTTTGCTCCCCCCCATATGGTCTTGAACACAAAGATACCAATAGAAAATAATGTCAGAGTAACACAGACTTATATAGCTATGGGTAAACGCATGTTTGACGGTATGAACAAACAGCACATTTAAAAACAAATTGCGCCGTTGCATGTGTTATGCTTTCAATATTAGAAAGTTTCCAAAAGTTATTCTTATCCGGGGCAGATGGTATTTAAACACACATGGTGCATTGAGAAAAAAAACTGCGACTTGTTGGGAGCAAGCATCCAAAAATGAGGCTTTAATGGGGGCAGAATTCTTACCCAAATTTATTTTGTATTATTTTATATTTATGTACAAATGTTAATTGTCAGAAGAAAGAATGACTTGTTCTGAGTGGCGTTGAAGAAATTCTCCATTTGTATTGGGAGTAGCAGCAGTACAGTGTGGATGTGGAAAGGGTAGGGAAACAATATGGAATGGAACATGATGGTAGGCAGTGGCAGTTTCATGATTGTGGCAGCAGCCATGCAATACAGTACATGATGGTGGGTAGGCAGTGGCATGATGGGGCAGCAGCAGCCTTACGGTATATAACATGATGGTAGGCAGGCATACAGTGGCAGTGGCATGATGGGGCACCATCAGCAAGTGCAAAAATCCTTACCGATCTATGCCTTCTTCATTTTGAAAAATGGTGGATAACTTGGTCTTTTGGGTGTCACAATGCCCCATGCTGTCCTGAAAACCCTCTCTGGGATGACACTGAGGCCTGAATAAGAAATAAAATAGAGACCATACTGGGCCAGTTCCAAGCCATTGTTTCAATCTGCCTAATTAAAACTCTATAGAGTTAAGGAACAAGGTATGTGCTGGTAAAGGGCTAGAGAGAGTCCAGGTAGGACTGAACCTGGGTGTTAAGGCAGTATGTCTTTTGCTGATTTGAGTGGCACATAAAAAAACTTGCTTCATCCTGTTGATGATACTGATCTGGCTGCCATGGAATCTTCTTCTTGTGGTAGTGGAGATGGAAGGTATCCATACAGGACATGTAAGGGGGCCTCAGACATACGGTTGGCATGTGCCCGCTGACAAAAGCTGCAGCAACCCCCGTTTTACTTTGATGGTGAGGATATAAAAACATGGCTATGCAGTAATCATCATATTGCTGTCACAGTCTCTCTCGTGACCGGGGTCAGAAGATCTAAGAGACTGGCTGCATGTGATATTATCTGACAGCCTCTTTGGTTTCACTTGTTTCTGTGTTGTTGCTGGTTATGACCACACCTCTTGTCTCAGGTGTAGCTTAAGTGGTCATTCCAACTCCTCTATTTAGTCTGTTCTCACCCATTATGCTATGCGGTTGATAGCTCCTTTCTGGTTGTGGAAGTCCTGGTGTTGTCCGTGCACTTCATAGTTAAGTGTCTTTTCCCTATTTCTTGTTTGCTGCATTTTCCTATCTTTTGGTATTAGGCATGAGGGACTCTCCTGTTCCTTCAGCTGGGAAGTAACATGTCATCTTTTGTCCTGACACTATTTCCAGGGAATTTTAGGGTCAGATAGGGCTCTAGGTTCCTGCGTATGAGCATTCCTACCATCAATGTCTGTTCATACTGATAGTAGTCAGGGAGCGCGGTTTAGGGATTCACTAGGTGGTGACCTTTCCCCTTTCCCTAGTTTCCAGGCCTAGTACCTTTTCCCTTTCCTCTTGTGTTCAGTGTGGAGTTTACTACCCACAACACGCCATGACAATTGCTTCTTGTGAATGATTCATCTATCATTATGTATACAAGCATGAATACAGCTGAGATGATTGGTCATCGTGACTGGCGTCACCATCATAATTAGCCTCCGGTTTCTCCACCATTGACTCCACCTCCTCTAGTGGCAACTCCTCATCCTCATCCTCTGTGGGACTTTCTCCTTAAGGGTCTCTAACAGCTACAGGGTGGCTAGCAAGACATGTTGCATGACTAAATTTATTACATGCACAATGCAAGGAGCATGTGTGATATCCCAGAATGAATAGCCACAATGTTCCTGCCATTGTTGCTGACCACATTGCCAGTTGAAGTTGGTGGGAGACAGCCAGCAGATAATTTGCTGCTTGATGCTCTCTGACTACTCTCGCCCAGGCTGATTACCTCTAACACTGCATGGCAACTCTTCACTTTACAAATATGATAGGAGGGAGAAGGAGGACTGTCTTCTCTGCTTCTTGTAAGGATGGGAAGATGTCCATGTAAGAGGATGTGGAGGAGGCAGATAAAGGGTTTTTGTGGAAACTAGACTAACACAAACGACAACGCCCACATTCCTCCTACAAGGCTCATTTGCATGCATTCAAATATAATTTTTCTGAGCAATGTGAACACATATGAACATTGGACCAACATAGATGCCTTCAGATGCCAAATGCACATGTAACGGGTCAGCCAGTGTCTTACTGTAGGGACAAATATTTAGACAGATGCCCATTAATATACTATAAATACCAAAATATATTTCCTATTTTCCCCATACAGCTTTCTTACACTGTCCATATCACAATTGATCAGTGGCTTATGTCTGCAATTCATTTTTTAATAATATAATATAAATGTATTGGAATTAGAAATTTATTTAATCCATCCTGAGTTATTTAGCAAGACATGGCAAACGTTTCGGTCCAGCCTGGACCCTGTTCACAGCCCATGAACATAAATATAGCATAAGTATATATTCCAATGAATCCTATAAGAATGTATATGATATAGTATTAACAAAATATTAAACAAAATATTAAATGGTGGCAAGTTATATCAGGACAACAATATAATCTACAGACAGCCTAATGTATAATGCTAATATACAGCAATCAAGAAAATCTGGTAGTACATATCGCGGATATAAAGATGACTTGGTAATTTGTTAAATAGCATCAAGGGTATATATTAAGAATAAATAGTTTCAATATTGTCCCCTTTAGATATGGAGTGATTAAGTTAAGTATATCTAGGTGACTAAAAAGCCAAATATAAAACAAGTAAGAAGCCCAATAAAATATTATAGTGTTGTCCTGATACTACTTGCCACCATTTAATATTTTGTTTAATATTTTGTTTATACTATATCATATACATTCTTATAGGATCCATTGGAATATATACTTATACAATATTTATGTTTATATGCTGTGAACAAGGTCTAGGCTGGACCAAAATATTGGCCATGTCTTGCTAAATAACTCTGGATGGACATTATTTTGAGTGGTATGATACTTTATATTATTATTTTGTGAATCAGTTTATCACTGAGCACCAATTTCTCCATGTGGCGTGCCAACCAACCTCTTCTCTGCAATTGCTTTTTGACAGACAGAGCCACAGCACAACATCCTTCCAGATCACGAGTACAAAGCAGAATGGTGTTTATGAGGTTCTCTGTCACAGGACCTTGCTAAATAGTGTCCTGAGTGTCAGCCTCAGAACCAATCATGACAAGTCCTCACCCCTACTTCTTTTCAATGTCATGTGATCATCCTTCTTCCCTCCTTTTGGGTTTGTCTGCCAAAACGAACAGTAAAATGGCGCTAGACGCAAGATTAGAATTGATTCACCTATCCTTAGTGTAATCCCATCAAAAATTAAGGTTACATGGAAATAGTTGATAAAGTGACTAAAGAGATAAAAAAAAGCACAAAAAGGGCTAAGAAGTTCAAATACATATTAGACAAGAAAATAAATCTAGAATGAATTTAATGTTAGATCATTTCTTTTAACAAGTTTATCCATTGTAAAATATACTTTTAGATTTCATAATTAACAATTCTATAATGTTTATACAACGGACTTAAGGACCCTTGGAGAGAAGGGGGCAAAGCAAAAGTTCGCCTTATCCCTTGCATAGGTGAGAACTGAAGTATAACCAGCAGTGGACATGGACCCAGAGTGCCAACTAATCAGTTTAGCTTTGGACTAAAGCTAAACCTAAAGGTGTTGTCCTGGTATTCACCCTTTAAACCATATACAGGGATATGGACTTCACTGCAGGGAACTAACCAGGTCACAACTGTACCTCTATGTAACATAGTAACATAGTTTATAAGGCTGAAAAAATTCATCTGTCCATCCAGTTCAGCCTGTTATCCTGCAAGTTGATCCAGAGGAAGGGAAAAAAAAAACAAAAAAACTGTGAGGTAGAAGACAATTTTCCTCACTTAAGGGGAAAAAATTCCTTACCAACTCCAATCAGGCAATCAGAATAACTCAACAACCCATCTCCAGTAGCTATAGCCTGTAATATTATTACACTTCAGAAATACATCCAGGCCCCTCTTGAACTCTTTTAGTGAACTCATCATCACCAACTCCTAAGGCAGATGTCCCCATAGTCTCACTGCTCTTACCGTAAAGAATCCTCTTCTATGTTTGTGTACAAACCTTCTTTCCTCCAGACGCAGAGGATGTCCCCTCGTCACAGTCACAGTTCTGGGGATAAATAGATGATGGGATAGATCTCTGTACTGACCCCTGATATATTTATACATAGTAATTAGATCTCCCCTCAGTCGTCTATTCTCTAAAGTGAATAACCCCAATTTTGATAATCTTTCAGGGTACTGTAGTCCATCCATTCCAGTTATTACTTTAGTTGCCTTCCTCTGAACCCTCTCGAGGTCTGCTATGTCTGCCTTGTTCACGGAAGCCCAGAACTGTACACAGTACTCCATGTGTAGTCTGACTAATGATTTGCAGAGTGGTAGGACTATGTTCTCATCTATGCCCCTGTTACTGCAACCCATTATCTTATTGGCCTTGGCAGCAGCTGCCTGACACTGGTTTCTACAGCTTAGTTGGCTGTTCACAAAATTCCTGGGTCCTTTTCCATGTCAGTGTTACCCAGTGTTTTACCATTTAGTATGTACTGGTGACTTGCATTATTCCTTCCCATGTGCATAACTTTACATTTGTCAGTGTTAAACCTCATCTTCCACTTCTCTTCCCAAGCCTCCAATCCATTCAGATCCCTCTGTAGCAGTATACTGTCCTCTTCCATGTCAATTACTTTACACAGTTTAGTGTCATCTGCAAAAAAATGATATTTTACTATGTCAGCCTTCTACAAGATCATTAATAAATATATTGAAGAGAATAGGGCCAAATACTGACCCCTGTGGTACTCTACTAGTAACAGTGACCCAATCTGAGTGTGTACTGTTAATAACCACACTCTGTTTTCTATCACTGAGCCAGTTACCCACATACAGACATTTTCTCCCAGTCCAATCATTCTCATTTTATATACTAACCTTTTATGTGGTACAGTGTCAAATGCTTTGGAGAAGTCTAGATATACGACATTTATTGATTTGCTGCTGTCAAGTCTAGAAGTTACCTCCTCATAGAAACTGATTAAATTAGTTTTACATGACTGATCCCTCATGAAGCCATGCTGATTTGGCGTTATTTGCTTATTTTCCTTGAGGTACTCCAAGATACCATCTCTTCAAACAGTTTACCCACAACAGATATTAAACTTACTGGCCTATAGTTTCCGGGCTCTGTTTTTGGACCTTTTTTTCAATATTGGCACCACATTTGCTATGCACCAATCCTGTGGAACACTCCCTGTCAGTATAGAGTCCTTAAATATCAGCAATAAGGGTCTTGCTATGACATTACTTAATTCTCTTAGGATACGGAGGTGCATGCCATCTGGTCCTGGCGATTTATCTATTTTAATCTTTTTAAGACTCCACTGTGCTTATTCCTGGGTCAGACAGGGCACTTTTAATGGGGAATTCACTTTTACATTCTGCATATCATCTGACAGTTTATTTTCCTTAATAAATACAGTGGAGAAAAAAAATATTTAATAGCTTTGCTTTCTCCTCATCGCTCTCTGCAACTCCCCCCTCATTACCCTGTAAAGGGCCGACACCTTGAGAATTATACTTTTAACCATTTATATAATTGAAGAACATTTAAGGGTTAGTTTTGCTCTCTTTGATAATTAATCTCTCGGTCTCTAGTTTGGCCACTTTTATTTTTATTATTTACATATTTAAGTTTGTTCCTTATAGTTTTTCAGTGCTTCCTGGCTACCCTCCTGTTTTAGTGATTTAAATGCTTTATTTTTGTCATTTATTGCTTTCTTTACATTTCTATTTATCCACATTGTTTTTTCTTGTTCTTTAATCTTTTATTACCATAAGGTATGTACCTCTTACAATAAGATTTTAGGATGCTTTTAAAAATATCCCATTTTGTGGCTGTATTTTTATTTTTGAGTACTTTGTCCCAGTTAGTTAGGCCTATGGCCTCTCTTAGTTGGCTAAATATAGCTTTTTTGAGGTTTGGTATTTTTATTTCTTCCTGAAGAAACACTCCTTTGAATGACAATTGGAAGGTTATTACTTTATGGTCACTATTTCCCAGGTATCCTCCGACCTGCATATCTGTTGTTCTGTCAAGTCTATTGGTTAATACTAAGTCCAGTATGGCCATCCCTCTAGTCGGGTCCTGAACCAGTTGGGAAAGTTAATTTGGTTATTGCCAAGAACCTGTTTCCTTTATGAGATATACAAGTTTCAGTTTCCCAGTCTATATATGGGTAGTTGAAGTCCCCCATAATAACCACCTCATTATGATTTGCCGCTTCGTCTATCTTGTTTAGTAGTAGATTTTCTGTTTATTCTGGTATATTAGGTGATTTATAATAAACTCCTATTAGTTTTTTATTATTGATTTTGGGTCCATGTATGTCTACCCACAGTGACTCCACATGTTCATGTCCCTTACTTATATCTTCTCAGACTGTAGGTTTTAGACAGGACTTTAAATAAAGGCAGACCCCTCCTCCTTTCCGGTTTTGGTGATCCTTTCTAAACAGACTGTAACCCTGTATTTTAACTGCCCAGTCATAGCTATCATCCAGCCATGTCTCTGTTATATCCACTATGTCATATTCCTCCTCACACATCACTAATTCCAGTTCCCCAGTTTTATTAGTCAGGCTTCTGGCATTAGTTTACATACAATTAAGAGGTTTATGTGTACTTGGCAGCGGACTCACAGAGCTCAGCCAATGCAATTACAGAGGCGGTCATGCAATATACAGTACATAGTCTGAAGACAGGCTGAGGTCAGGGCAGATGGCAAACTTGCGCTTAAATGAGAAAAGTTCAAAGTCAAGGCAGACAGCAGTAGGGCCATCCAAGAAATAGGCTAAGATCTGGACAGGCGGCTAGAAGTCAGAATCTGTAGTGAGGCTGGAGTACGGTACATGGGTAGTCAGGCAAGGAAAGCATCTTTGCTGGTCACTGGAAACTAGGAAACCTAAAGTTTAGGCATTATCCCACAGGGGAAAGTGCCTTAAGTACCCAGGAAGTCCGAGGAACTTGGATTTGAGAAAGCTGACCCTCTAAGAGGCCAGGTGGGAAAGCACTCTTCTGATAAGATATATCATAGAGATCAAGCTGTATGTCAGCCTCTGAACCAATCATGGCAAGGCCTCACCCCTACTTCCTTCCAATGTCATGTGATTACCCTTCTTCCCTCCTTGTGGGTTTGTCTGCAAAAACGAACAGCAAAATGGCGCTGGATGCCAGATTTGAATTGATTCACCTATCCTTAGTGTAATCCCATCGAAAATTAAGGCTACATGGAAATAGTTGACAAAGTGACTAAAGACATAAAAAAAAAAAGAAAGCTGAAAATTGACCCTCTAAGAGGTCAGGAGTGGGTATAAGCTATGGAAAATATAAGGAGTCTTTGATAATGGGATGTAGTCCGCGACCTGCATTACACAAGGAAGAGAATGGCAGTTGGGACTGCTGCTGGCAAGAAAGCAAAAAATGGGCCTGAGCTGCAGGTCAGGAGGGTAGCGCAGCAACTGTGCCTGCTAGGAGTAGTGGGGCAGTGGTGTGCACGGGATGCCAGTGCAACATGCTGAGAACCACAGTCGTAGTTGTTCTGTAACTGTCATTGTTATCAGGGTCTATGGCTATTAAAATTATTGGGGTCCAGTTGTTGTCAATTTTTGGGGTGCTATTATTGTTATAAAGATCTTCTGAATATTTTTAATAGTTGGAAAGCACACTTCTGATAAGATATATCATAGACTCAATCACAGAATAAAGTGGTCTGAAAGGCAAAAGATCCTGAAGACTAGAGATGGCCTTGCGGATCTCACTGCAGTCGTTTCGCAGCGAACTTTGCTCGTTCGCGGTTTCGCCAAATAGGCGAACATATGGAGGTGTCCGCCAGCGCCATATTCTTTTGCATTGTGCAGAACTTTGACCCATGAAACATCCATCAGGTGGGATAGGACAGCCAATTGAGACGTTTCACCACATGGACACACCCCCTACTCTATAAACAAACCGGATCTGGCCGCCATTTTACATTCAGTCTTTTGCCAGTGTAGGAGAGGTTGCTGTGTGGAGCAGGGACAGGCTGTTAGGAACACAAAATGCTAGCTAATAGGGCCACAAAAGTAATTTTAAGTACTGGTATAGGTGTGCTATCGATAGGTGTGACACACTGAGGGGTGTGATATACTTATAATATACTTTCTAACATAGAAAGTATATTATAGTACATTTGTATTTTGCAGCAGTTGTTTGCGGTTCTGCTGAGATACTGCAGCTATACAGAGGAACAAACAATATTAGAATAACTAATTGCAACTGGTGTGATATACCAGTTGCCCCCCCAAAAAAAACAGATTGAGGTAAGGGTGTGATATACCTATAATATACTTTTTATATAGTGCATTTGTATTGTGCAGCAAGTGTGTGTGGTTCTGCTGTGAGACCACAGCTATACAGAGGGACAAACGCTATTGTAATAGCTTATTGCAACTGGTGTGATATACCAGTTGCCCCCCCAAAAAAATTATTGAGGCAGGGGTGTGATATACCTATAATATACTTTTTATATAGTGCATTTGTATTGTGCAGTAGTTGTGTGCGGTTCTGTTGCTATAACGCAGCTATACAGAGGGACAAACGCTATCGGAACAACTAATTGCAACTGGTGTGATATACCAGTTGCCCCTAAAAAACTGATTGAGGCAGGGGTGTGATATTCCTATAATGTACTTTCTGTATAGCGCATTTGTATCGTGCATCAGTTGTCTGCGGTTCTGCTGCGATTCCGCAGCTATACAGAGGGACAAACCCTATAGTAGCAACTAATTGGAACTGGTGTGATACAATAGTTGCCCCCCAAAAATAATGATTGAGGCAGGGGTGTGATATACTTATAACATACTTTCTATATAGTGCATTTGTATTGTGCAGCAGTTGTGTGCGGTTCTTCTACTATACCGCAGCTATGCAGAGGGACAAATGCTATTGGAACAATTAATTGCAATAGGTGTGATATACCAGTTGCCTCCCCAAAACAATGATTGAGGCAGGGGTGTGATATACTTCTAACATACTTTCTATATAGTGCATTTGTATTGTGCAGCAGTTGTGTGCGGTTCTGCTGAGATACCGCAGCTATACAGAGGGACAAACGCTATTGTAACAACTAATTTCAACTTGTGTGATATACCTGTTACCCCCCCAAAAAAAACTGATTGAAGCAGTGGTGTGATATACTGTACCTATAACATAATTTCTATATAGTGCATTTGTATTGTGCAGCAGTTGTTTGTGGTTTTGCTGTGATACCACAGCTATACAGAGGGACAAATGCTATTGGAACAACTAATTGCAACTGGTGTGATATACCAGTTGCCCCCCCAAAAAACTGATTGAGGCAGGGGTGAAATATACCTATAATATAATTTCTTTATAGTTCATTTGTATTGTGCAGCAGTTGTGTGCGGTACTGCTGCGATACTGCAGCTATACAAAGAGACATACTCTATTGGAACAACTTATTGCAACTGGTGTGATAAAAAATTTGCAACCCCAAAAAACTGATTGAGGCAGAGGTGTGAGATATCTATAATATACTTTCTATATAGCGCATTTGTATTGTGCAGCAGTTGTGTACGGTTCTGTTGCGATACCACATCTATACAGTGGGACAAACGCTATTGGAATAACTAATTGCAACTGGTGTGATATAGCAGTTGCCCCCCAAAAAAAACTGATTGAGGCAGGGGTGTTATATACCTATAATATACTTTCTATATAGTGCATTTGTATTGTTCATCAGTTGTGTGCGGTTATGTTGTGATACCGCAGCTATACAGAGGGATAAACGCTATTGGAACAACTAATTGCAACAGCTGTGATATACCAGTTGCCACTCACAAAACATGATTGAGGCAGGGGTGTGATATACCTATAATATAATTTCTATATAGTGCATTTGTATTGTGCAGCATTTGTTTGTGGTTCTGCTGCTATACCACATCTATACAGAGGGACATACGCTATTGGAACAACTAATTGCAACTAGTGTGATATGCCAGTTGCCCCCCAATAAAACTGATTGAGGCAGAGGTGTGCTATACCTATAATATAATTTCTTTATAGTTCATTTGTATTGTGCAGCAGTTGTGTGCGGTTCTGCTGCGATACCGCAGTTATACAGAGGGACAAATGCTATTGGAACAACTAATTGCAACTGGTGTAATATACCAGTTGCCCCCTCCCCCCCCCCAAAAAAAGATAACTAATTGAAGCATGGGTGTGATATACCTATAATATACTTTCTATATAGTGCATTTGTATTGTGCAGCAGTTGTGTGTGGTTCTGCTGCGATACCACAGCTACACAGAGAGACAAACGCTATTGGATCAACTAATTGCAACTGTTGTGATATACCAGGCAGTTGCCTCCCAAAAAAACTGATTGAGGCAGGAGTGTGATATACCTATAATATAATTTCTATATATTGTATTTGTATTGTGCAGCAGTTGTGTGCGGTTCTGCTTAGATAACTATATGGAGGGACAAACGCTAATGGAACAACTAATTGCAACTAGTGTGATATACCAGTTTCCCCCCAAAAAACTGATTGAGGCAGGGGTGTGATATACCTATAATATAATTTCTATATAGTAAAATTGTATTGTGCAGTACTTGTGTGCGGTTCTTCTGCGATACCGCAGCTATACAGTGGGACAAATGCTATTGGAACAACTAATTGCACAAGGTGTGATATACCTGTTGCCCCCCCCAAAAAAACTAATTAAAGGGTTTTAAAATATCTGCTTCCAGCAAATAATCATTAAGGGGTTCCATATACCTACTTCCACAAATACTGCTCTTTTATAGGGACTTTGTCACAGGGTCATTTTGAAAATGACAGGCAGAGGAAGAGGCAGGCCATTACGCAGGGGTGGTAGGGGTCGGGCAGGTGCACTAGGCCGGAGCCTAAGTGGGAAGTTGGAATTGTGCGTGCGATTACGTCAAAGGATGCACCAGAGTTGGTTGAGTGGCTCACAGCCTTCTGCTTCTGCACCCTCATCATCCTTTGTATCATCACCCTCCTCACTCTCTGCTGTGCGCACCCCCAAAGACACCAACACCATCACCATAGCCCCTCCACTCGAGTCAGAGGAATTATTTTCCCATCCATTCCCAGACCTTACAGATGCGCAGCCATTCTTGTCATCGGATGAGGAAGAGGAGGTAGCAAAGGTCGCCATCCAGCGGGTTTACGGCAATATCCAGATCGGCCCAAGGAGGGTAGTCCCCGCTGTTGCTGCCTTCTCCGAGATCTCTAATGTCAGTGGTGGTGAAAGTGATGATGATGATGTGTCGATGGATGTCACGTGGGAGCCCACAAGAGCGCATTTGTATTGTGCAGCAGTTGTGTACGGTTCTGTTGCGATACCACAGCTATACAGTGGGACAAACGCTATTGGAATAACTAATTGCAACTAGTGTGATATACCAGTTGCCCCCCCAAAAAAACTGATTGAGGCAGGGGTGTTATATACCTATAATATAATTTCTATATAGTGCATTTGTATTGTGCAGCAGTTGTTTGCGGTTCTGCTGCTATACCGCATCTATACAGAAGGACATACGCTATTGGAACAACTAATTGCAACTAGTGTAATATGCCAGTTGCCCCCCCCAAAAAACGGATTGAGGCAGAGGTGTGATATACCTATAATATAATTTCTTTATAGTTCATTTGTATTGTGCAGGGGTGGTAGGGGTCGGGCAGGTGCACCAGGCCGGAGCCTAAGTGGGAAGTGATGATGATGATGTGTCGATGGATGTCACGTGGGAGCCCACAAGAGAAGATTAGTAGGGGAGTTCAGAGGGTGAGACGGAGCAGCAGATAGGGAGGAGAAGGAGGAGAAGCAGGCATAACTCACAGTGCACAGAAGCCAAAATGCAAATGTATCTGGAGCGAACCATCCACCATGCACGGTTACATGGCTCCGCAGTGTGGGCTTGCTGACAATAGTGTTGCCATCTGAAGCCTGTGCAGTCAACGCATAAGTCGCGGTAAGCCCAACATTCACCTAGAGACGACCACCTTAAGAAGGCACCTGGCCTCTCATTACCGAGCTCAGTGGGAACAACACCGCGAGAACCCACAAAGCCACACTCCCGGCCCTCCACGTCCTGCCTCTTCTTCTTCTCTCTCCTCCCATTTGTCCTTCACTTCACCTTCCACCGTGCCATCGTTGCATTCATCTGTTAAAAGGCACGCTTCCGTGGCCCGAATGTTCAAATGTAAAAATGTGATGATGCTGGATAACCCTCTTGCCCAACGGCTAACCGCCAGCTTGTTGGAACTGCTAGCCCGCCAACTACTGCCATATAAACTGATGTGTTGAGCACCAATATTCAAATAACGAATTTTAATCGCGAATATCGGCACTTCGATAATTTGCAAATATTTAGAATATATTGCTAAGTATTAGTTTTTTGAATATTCGTCATTTTTCATCATCCATCTGAAGTGAACAGTATACATGATGTCTCCCTGCTTAGGGTGTCTGGTTGCCAAAAAAACAGTTCTTATCTGTCCGGGCTCCTTAGAATTTCAGCCTGCTCCAGTCAGTGCCTGTTGCCATGCGCATGGAGCGCCCCATCACCATGGGAACATATCGGGGTTAGAATATATCATCAGATCTGAGTTTTCACTATCTCACAACAGCGAATATTCGTATTCACTTCAGATGGAAAAAAATGACGAATATTCTAAAAAATTTATGTAGATCACTATTGCTATATATTTGTTTTTTAGAATATTTGTCATTGAAGAATATTCTAAAAAAACGAATATATAGCAATAGTGCTATATATTAGTTTTTTAGAATATTCGTCATTTTTTTCCATCTGAAGTGAACAGTCATTGGCCCACAAGCAAGCAGGTAAGAATCAAGACTTCAGATGGAAAAAAAAATGACGAATATTCTAAAAAACTAATATATAGCACTATTGCAATAGTGCAATAGTGACCAGTTTGGTGATCTCATCAAATGGCCGCAGAAGTCTGCATGAGCAGCCACTGGCACGGTGAAAAGAAACCAAGCTCCCTAGAACCTGTCATGCTGCAGAGTTCGTACAGGTAGTCGTTAACAGCACCTTGCTCCTGAAGCAGCCTATCAAGCATATACAAGATGGAGTTTCAGCACGTCGGGCTGTCAGAAATCAGACGTCTGACCGGCAGATGGTGTCGCCGCTGAACTACAGCAAGGTGAGCCATGGTTGTGTAAGATCTTCTAAAAAGGCCAGAGATTTTCCTGGCCTGCTGCAAGACGTCCTGGACCCCAGGGTATTTGGCAATGAATCGCCGCACAACTAAGTTCAGGACGTGTGCCATGCATGGCACGTGTGTCATTTTGCCCTGTTTCAGCGTGCTTAGCAGATTGGCATCGTTGTTGCACACCACTTTACCAACTGTCAAATTTAGCAGGGTTAGCCACTGATCGGCCTGTGACCGCAGAGCTGAAAGAAATGCAGGACTGGTGTGGCTCTTGGCTTCCAGCCACAACAGCCGCAGCACAGCATGGCAACATCTCACCTGGCATGTCAAATAGGTTCTTGGGAGCTTGGGGAGTCAGCAAAGGAGGAGACGGAGGATGGAGTAGGAGGAGGAGAAGAAGAGGCAGGCCTGCATGCAATCCGTGGTGATAAAACCAAATTCACTCGGGTGCCACGAGTTGCATGCTTGACAGCCGTCAGAAGGTTCACCAAGTGGGCAGTAAAAGTAATGTACCTTCCCTGCCCGTGTTTGCTAGACCATGTGTCTATGGTCAGATGTATCTTGGCACTGACACTGTGTGCCAGAGATACATTAACTTGCCACTGAACATGGCCATATAGCTTTGGGATGCCCTTCTGGGAGAAATATTTCCTTCTGGGGACCTTCCATTTCTCTGCCAGCGCCCACAACAGCAGAATGTAGCATCTCTCGAAGCAAGGCCTATAAATGCTGCATTCTGACAGCCCTCTGTGATGCTGGCTTGACCTGTGGCCACACCTGACGCAATTTGCCATGGAACTCTTGGCTTGCTTCTCGTCCAGTGTCCTGTCCAAAAGGACGTTCAGCGAAGCAGGGGGGATTGTGACCGATAAGCGCACTCGCCTATCTCACGACAGTGTAGACTACCTCACATTTCTAAAAATGAATGAGGCATGGATCTCTGAGGAATTCAACACCTGCAACGAACACGTTTAAATGAATTTCTCATATTACCATTGTTTTTTTTTTCAAGAGGGGGGTTTTGTTAGTCATGTTTTTAATCTAATTTATATTTTTAGTTCTTTTAAACATACAGTATGTTTTTGACATATATTTGTAATGGCCTGCAGTAAAATTGATATCCAATGACCGTCCAATATATCTCCAGCCACATAATCACTTGATGTTTTCCGTCCGGTGAATGTCTAATGTTTGGGGCCTGTACTCCACTGGCCTGCAGTAAAATTGATATACAATGACCGTTTAATATACTTCCAGTGTCATGCCCCACTCTGACGATGTGCGGAGGACAGCCAGGATAGCAGCACGAGTTTAGTGATTGCTTTGGAGCCGTGCTGGATCCGCCTCTCTCAGGTGCACTGGGTGGGGTCTTTAGTTTAAATTGCACACTGCCCAGTGTCCTGAGCGGATTATACTGTTCATTCTGGTCTGGGAAGCTTGGAGAGAAGGTTGGCTGTCAGTTCCTGCTCTCAGAGATAAGTGTCATTGCTAGTTCGGTTGTTTGTGTCTTCTTGTCCATCCAGGTTCTGTGCGAGCAGACTGCTCCTATCTCCCCACTTCACCATCTTAGGGAGTTCTAGGGTTTTGTTAGCCCAGGCTGGAGGACACTAGCACACCTACCTTCAAGGTCTGCTGTGGGCTGAGCAGTGCAGGGAAAGAGGTAAGGGATAAGCTAGCAGGTGACCCTTTCCCTGTCTCTCGTCCAGAGCCTGGTTGGTGTGTTATCTTTGGTACAAAGTGTACGTCCGCCGTGACATCCAGCCACATAATGACTTGATCTTTTCTGTACGGTAAATGTATAATTTTTGGGGCCTGTAATCTAAATCTAGCTGGCCAACAGTAAAATTGTTATACGGTGACCGCCTAATGTACTGTCAGCCACATAATCACTTGATGATTTCTGTCTAGTAAATGCCTAATGTTTGGGGCCTGTACTCCACTGGCCTGCAGTAAAATTGATATCCAATGACCGTCTATTTTACCTCCAGCCACATAATCACTTGATCTTTTCTATACAGTGAATGCATAATTTTTGGGGTCTGTAATGTAACTGGCCAACTAGTAAAATTGTTATACAGTGACAGCCTAATGTACCTCCAGCCACATATTGAATGTATCTTTTCTGTACATTGAATGCATCATTTTTGGGGCCTGTAATGTAACTGGCCAACAGTAAAATTGTTATACGGTGACCGCCTAATGTACCTCCAGCCACATAATCCCTTGATGTTTTCTGTACGGTGAATGAATAATTTTTGGGGCCTGTAGTCCACTGGCCTGCAGTAAAATTGATATCCATTGACTGTCTAATATACCTCCAGCCACATAATCACTTGTTCTTTTCTGTACGGTGAATGAATAATTTTTGGGACCTATAATCTAACTGGCCAACAGGTAAAATTGTTATACGGTGACCGCCTAATGTACCTTCAGCCACATTATCAATTGCTTTTTACTGTACAGTGAATGAATAATTTTTAGGAACTGTAGTCCACTGGCCTGCAGCAAAATTAATATCCAATGACCATCTACTATACCTCCAGCCACATAATCACTTGATGTTTTCTATACAGTGAATGAATAATTTTTGGGGCCTCCGAGGAATTCAACACCTGTGATGACCACGTGTTATCGAATTTCACCTATTATCATTTGGGGTTTATTCAAGAGGGGGGATTTCGTTAGCCATGTTTTTAATCCAATTTTATATTTTTAGTTCTTTTAAATATATGTATTTGACATGTATTTGTACTGGCCTGCAGTAAAATTGATATCCAATGACCTCTAATATACCTCCAGCCACATAATCACTTGATGTTTTCTGTCCGGTGAATGAATAATTTTTGGGGCCTGTAGTCCACTAGCCTGCAGTAAAATGTATATCCATTGACCGTCTCATATACCTCCAGCCACATAATCAGTTGATTTTTTCTGTACGGTAAATGCATACTGTTTAGGGCCTGTAATGTAACTGGCCAACAGTAAAATTGTTATACGGTGACCGCCTAATGTACCTCTAGCCACATTATCAATTGTTCTTTTCTGTACGGTGAATGAATAATTTTTGAGTCCTGTAGTCCATTGGCCTGCACTAAAATTGATATCCAATGACCGTCTAATATACTTCCAGCCACATAATCATTTGATGTTTTCTGTCCAGTGAATGCCTAATGTTTGGGGCCTGTAGTCCACTGGGCTGCAGTAAAATTGATATCCATTGACCATCTCATATACCTCCAGCCACATAATCAGTTGATCTTTTCTGTACGGTGAATGCATAATTTTTAGGGCCTGTAATCTAACTGGCCAACAGTAAAATTGTTATACGGTGACCGCCTAATGTACCTCCAGCCATATTATCAATTGTTCTTTTCTATACGGTGAATGAATAATTTTTGGGTCCTGTAGTCCATTGGCCTGCACTAAAATATATATCCATTGACCGTCTAATATTCCTCCAGCCACATAATCATTTGATGTTTTCTGTCTGGTGAATGCCTAATGTTTGGGGCCTGTACATCTGTGGTCTAAAATAATTTTTTTCTAGGCTCCAGCAAGGCACATTTTTGAGAGTTCCCCTTTAAGATGCATAAATATGGTCCCTGATTAAAATACATATTTTTTGTAGGAATTTTTGCCATTGATCCCCTTTGGTATGTCACTGTCCATGTTGTGGAACGATTTGTGCACTTCTAGTAAGTATTTGGTGGCTGCAAATATGACCTGAAGGTTTTTCAGGTTCACCTGCCATTAAAGTGAATGGGGCCCGCCGCAAACTTGTGGTTCTCGAACATTTGATCGCTTTCGCCCGATTACGTTCGCGAATTGTCCCGGCCGATGTTCTTCCATCACTACTCAAGACCCCAAATGATGTTGCGCATTTCCACCTGGGGGAGCAAATCCTGCCCATGCATACAATGGAGGATGCCGGCAGCAGACCATATGTACCACAAAAACATCCTACACAGGTCTTAAAAGCAGAAAAAGCTCAAAACCCCACATGCTGTAGCACATTTCTAACTGGGGGAGAAAATTCTGCACATGTGATCCATTGCCAACAGCAATCCCCAGCAAAAAATGCATACAATGGAGTATGCCCACAACGAACCACGTGTAAGACAAATGTGCGGATGGGGCTATAAGAAATAGAAAATCACTGAAAATGGTGCACTACAATGGTAAATGCAATTGACAATATATGGCTAAACCCTCACGCTGATACTAAAACGAGACTTTCGCCAATATATTCTTATATCAAGAACATAACGGAGCCCTCACCATTTTGAGTGACCTTGACGGGGTGCGCAGGCTCCAGTATGTTCTTGATATAAGAATATATTGGCGAAAGTCTCATTTTAATATCAGCATGAGGGTTTAGCCATATATTGTCAATTGCATTTACCATTGTAGTGCACCATATTCAGTGATTTTTATATCATAGACTCCCCTGATCTCAGGTCCTACATGGTTTGCAAATAAAGTTTTAGGGAAGTCCACCTACATTTTTTTTTATTTCTTTAGCCCCACTAAGAGTTTTTTGGGTCACCTCAGAGAGCCATCAACAAGTCAATGAAAGTGCAGTATATATATGTAGCTCATAGCTACTTGTAGATAGAAAAACCCTGCTATGAGCCAAAGGGACACAAAAGACAACTGAGCAGTAATGCCTCTTCCTTCTACGAGTCATGGGAATCTCACACATGAACCTTCGGCAAAATAAATGTTTATGTAACCACTAGTTATGAGCGAGCACCAAAGTGTTCGGGTGTTCAGTCCAAACACATGGCGATATTCGGGCACTCGGCCGAGCACCCGAGTATAATGGAAGTCAATGGGAGATAACCAGGCACCCCCTGCTTGGATGAGGGGAGGGTGCCTGGACCATAGGAAAAGGTCTGAAAGTGTTGGAAACCACTCTGAAATCGTTCGGGAACAGCAGGCTGACCATCTCTGGATGCATCTTGGACACCAATGTCGCTGCTGGGAACCATGTTGTCCAAGTTGTACGCCACTTTAACAGACTGAGAAAAAAAAATGACAAAACCCCGCCCCTACAAAAAAAAATCATTTTTAGAGGAAAAATTGTTAGGAAACAGTTTTTCCTGTAGATTCAATTGTATATACAGTGTAAGTGCTGCCAAAAATTACAAGGGAGAAGAGATACAGCCTGTATATCACATAAATGAGGGCCTCATTTACATGGTGCTACAATTATTCAGGTAGTGGGACTCCTACACTCATAAAGCCTATGCACTAAGTGAAAGGGCTGCCAAAAATTATAAGGAACTGGCACTACAATACACCCTTTATTACACATAAAGGAGGGAATCATACACACCCTTTAAAAATTATCATTGATGGCCTGCTGGTGACCCTCAAAAACATTAGGAGCAAGGGCCTGCTGATCTGACCACCTAAGAAGTTAATTGAACCGGTCAGCACAGGCTACCAAGAAAGAATTACCAATTTCTAATGGTAATGTTCCTTTGGGTTCCAGAGAACGTCACATAACAGAGTTAGCGCAGTTAATGGCGGTCAGCACAGGCTACCAAGAAAGAATGACCAATTTCTAATTGTAATGTTCCTTTGGGTTCCAGAGAATGTCACATAGCAGAGTTAGCGCAGGGAATGGCGGTCAGGATTTGTTGCCTCTTTACATTATGGAACTGCACCACAATTACAAGCTGCTATCTGACTATCTTGGAATTCTATTGTCTACTAGTGATAAGCGGCAGGGGCAATATTCGAATTCACGATATTTCGCGAATATTTGGGCGAATATTTGCCATATATTCGAGAATTCGCAAATTCGTGATCTCCAGGCATTATTTTCTTGATTGCGAAAATTCGCATAAAATTCGCATACAAATGCTCGCATAAAAATTCACATGGACTGGTATTTTCACAAAAATCGAATATTTGCAATTACGAATATATTTAGCAAAATTGAAAATATTCGCGAATTCTTGAAGTGCCGATATTCGCGATTAAAATTTGCAATTCGAATATTCGTGATCAACACTATTGTCTACCACAAAGAAAGATCTAGGGAAAGTGGCACATACAATGAAAAAAAGTACAATTGTAATTCCTCCAGGCCCCAAATGCGATAGGGTCTAATATCTCTTGAAAAGTCATCTGCAAAGGAGAGAGGAGAAAATGGACCACTATATAAAAAACAGAATCTTGTAAAAAACATAGAAAATAATATACCATGTCAGCTGACACCTCAAAAAATTGTAGGTGAGGGCCTGCAGGTGAGCTGACCCTCCGTAAAAAGGGACACGAGGATATCTTATGCACTGATCCCCAAACTCTTAAGCCTCCAAAGTCAGAATAAGATGACGAGGGGAATGGCAATTAATGTTTCGCTTGGTGGATGATGGGGATGAGACACAGTTGTCAATAAGTAGGGTCTTGTTAGGTCAACACAAGTCAGGAGGATGACCAGAGTGAGGAAGTGGATTTGGAGATGGGGGACGATGAAATCACTGACCCAACCTGGGAAGGTGGAAAGACAAGCGAGGACAGCAGGACAGAGGGAGAGGGATCCACAGCACCGCAACATGCTGGAAGAGGCTGTGTGGTGGCAAAAGTGAGAAGGCGAGCCACAATAAACAGGCCCGCAACTGTTCCCCCTTGTGCAAATCTCCCTTGACAAGGGGTAGGTGTTCCGCAGTCTGGGGCTTTATTGAGGAAGGTGGGGGCGATAAAAGAATTGGAATTTGCCAACTATAACTGTGCTATACCTAAATAGAAACTCAACATTTCATAAATAACAATAACCATAACATATTTTACATCCTATTAATAAACTAAAAACATAACAATAAACACTCAAACACAGGGACATAATGGGGGAAGACTGTACACTGGAGGCTAAATGAGTAGGGGTGGGAACAGTAGCAACCTCAACCCCACCAGCATGATCTGCCACATGGCATCACAGCACCCTAATAGGTGGGCCAAACCCCTGGGTCCACAATCAGTGTCTCCTCTTCCTCCCCTGTGTTATGTGCTGGCCAATCCTCTGTCCTAGACGCAGGCCTGGATGACTCCCGCCCTGCAACTGGGCCTTCGCAAGCACCATCTGCTAGCACACCCCTTTCTGTGTCCAAGCACAGCATACAGATGTCCCCAGGCCTTTGATCCTATGTGTCAATACCCCGCCACCCACCCACAGGCTATAGCACTAAATGTGCACCTTTCAAAATTTGTAGGCATGGAAATGTTACCATCTAGGCCTGTGGACACTGAGGCGTTCCTCGGCCTCATGGCGGCAGCCGTCCTTTGTTAGTCAGTCCCCAGCCGCCACTATTTTTCACGTTGTGCCGTCCCCGCATTACACCAGCAATTGTGTGTGTGTCCCGTAACATCACCCATGCCCTGACTAATGCAGTTATTGGGAAGGTCCACTTAACGACGGACACATGGACAAGTGCTTTTGGCCAGGGACGCTACATTTCCGTTACGTCACACTGGGTGAACCTTGTGTAGGCCATTAGCGAGTCGGACCCTGGGATGGCACAGGTGTCACCGACACCAAGGATTGAAATGGCACTACTTCCATCAGGATTTCTGCCACCACCTACATTAGTGGCAGCAACCCTTTCCCCCCTTCTTCTCTTCCGCCTCCACCTCCTCCTCCACGGCAAACTCTGAATTCTCATGGGGAAGCGGCAAAAGGCCCTGCTGAAATTATTTTGCTTGGGTGACAAAAAGCACACCACTGTAAAGCTGGGGCAGGGTATAAGGGACCAGGTTGGCTGTGTCTGATAATGGCCATAAGTTGTTGGTAGCATGACAAGCTCACACACATGGCAATCAAACAGCATATATGTATCATGCACAATAAACATCCCAAACTTATACACTAATATAACTAAAAACCTCACAAACAAGAGTGGAGTTAAACCAATGGCATGAACTTTTTAAGAACTCATAAATAACCAAATAACCATAACATATTTTATTTTACAGCCTAGTCTGAAAATCTAACTCAAA
The DNA here is from genome assembly GCF_014858855.1 of Bufo gargarizans. Classification (NCBI taxonomy): domain Eukaryota; kingdom Metazoa; phylum Chordata; class Amphibia; order Anura; family Bufonidae; genus Bufo; species Bufo gargarizans. The sequence goes on along the minus strand of NC_058088.1, from coordinate 14,839,498 downwards.
CAATAACTATAAAAATATGAAACCTTGGAACATAACAGGCCCAGCCCTCAGCGAATCAGGGCCATCACAGGGGCAGAAAACAACCTCTGCCCAATGAAGAAGGTAAAATTGTACATGGGGAAAATGCTGATATGGCCATGTGGATCCCACCTTAATGTCCGGGATCCGGCCATACCATGCCTAGGCCACGTGTTCTCAATTTTCTCCCAACCTCCCCCATTTTGCCTGAGCTACTGGTGAAGGTGCGCTGTTTGTGTGCCCATTTCCAAAAGTCATCTACAGCTGCCGTCGGTTTGGCAATGCTGCTGCAGCGCTTGCATTTGCCAGATAACAGACTATTTTGCGACGTGATCATGGGCTGGAACTCTACATTCTAAATGTGGTCCAGGCTTTGTGAGCAGCAGAGGGCAGTAGTGGAATACCAGCTGCAATATATTCTTGTATGTCTGACCTCTGTGAGGTTTTACGCAACTTTGAGGGATAAACACCGATGGTGAGTGGCGATGCCGCCATTATCAGCTGAACCATACCACTTCTGTGTCTAGTGAAACGCTGGCTGCTAACGATGAAAGCGGACGCCCCACATGTGTTCGAGGTGGAAATAGGGGGAAGACAGTACACAGGGTGATAGCCAGAACACCATCAGTTTGGCTTCTCAGTGTGAATTGGATGATGAGGAGGAGAAGCAAGAGACAGTTGCCTACGCTACAGAGGGTAATAGCAATAGCAGGTTTATTCCATCTGTTCTGCGTCGGTGGGCAGGAGAGGAGGAATAGGATAAGGAGAATGAGAGTCATCCTCCTGATGACGACAGCGAAGTCTTGCCTGTTGGGAATCTGGCACACATGGCTGACTTCATGTTAGGCTGCCTTTCCCGCAACCCGTGCGTTACACGCATGTTAGACAACACGGATGGTTGTTCACCCTTATCGACCCCCCCCCCCCCCCCACCCTACAAAGGGAACTTCTGATCTCTCATTTCTGTGGTGGAGAGGACGAGCAAAACGATGCAATATCAGAATGTCCTTAGAATTGCTTAGAAAATTTCCATATGACAACGTTGGAGATGAACCAATGGCAAGCCTGGTAATTAACACACAAATAACCAAATAACCATAACATATTTTACAACCATAAACCATAATAACAATTATAATACCAACTATAATACAAACAAAAAACTATAATAATAACAGAACAGAATGTCATTGCAGAAATATTTACAGCTGACAACGTTGGTGGCAGAGTACGTAAGTTCCTTGGCCAACCCAGGAGGGGAGATGAGGGGAACACACCGCATTTCCAACAGAGGCAGGACAACACTCTACAAGGCCTGGAACAGTTTTATGACACCCAGCCAGCACCCTCACCCTGATGCGCGGCCTAGTGGAAGATTGTGAAGGAGTACATAGCAGACCGTGTCAGCGTCCTCGGTGATCCCTCTGTGCCTATTGGGTGTCCAAGCTGGACACATGGCACAAACTTGCACTCTATGCCTGTATATATGGTTGCAGCCTAAATTCACTCACAGATGTGACCAAAACCAGTAAAATTTGTCCCAAATACAAATAATTCTCTGGTGACTAACTGTATATATGGTTGCGGCCTAAATTCACACCCAGAAGTCACCCAAACTAGTGAAATTTGTCCCAAATAGAAATAAATCTATGCTGGATTACTGTATATATGATTGCAGCCTAAACGCAGACACAGATGTGCCCAAAAGTATTGAAATTTGTCCCAAATAGAAATAATTCTCTGCTGAACTACTGTATATATGGTTGCGGACTAGATTCACACACACATGAGACCCAAAAATACTGAAATTTGTCCCAAATAGAAATAATCCTCTGCTGAACTACTGTATATATGGTTGCGGCCTAAATTCACGCACAGATGTGACCAAAACCAGTGAAATTTGTCCCAAATAGAAATAATTCTCTGCTAAACTACTGTATATATGGTTGCGAACTAAATTCACACACAGATGTGACCAAAACTAGTGAAATTTGTCCCAAATAGAAATAAATCTATGCTGAATTACTGTATATAACGGTTGTGGCCTAAATTCACACACAGATGAAGCCCAAACTAGGGATTTTTGTCCCAAATAGAAAGAATTATCTGCTTAATTACTGTATATAGGGTTGCAGTCTAAATTCACGCACATTTGTAACCCAAACTAGGGATATTTGTCCCAAATAGAAATAATTCTCTGCTGAATTACTGTATATAGGGTTGTGGACTAAATTCACGCACAGAAGTCACCCAAACTAGTGAAATTTGTCCCAAATAGAGATGTCGCGAACATAAAATTTTTCGTTCGCGAACAGCGTACGCGAGTTTTCGCAAATGTTCGCGAACGGGCAAACCGGGCGAACCGCCATTGACTTCAATGGGCAGGCGAATTTTAAAACCCACAGGGACTCTTTCTGGCCACAATAGTGATGGAAAAGTTGTTTCAAGGGGACTAACACCTGGACTGTGGCATGCCGGAGGGGGATCCATGGCAAAACTCCTATGGAAAATTACATAGTTGACGCAGAGTTGGATTTTAATCCATAAAGGGCATAAATCACCTAACAATCCAATATATTTTTTTTTGAACAACGTGGTTTAAAACATCCAGTGTGTGTATACGATCTGGTATGATGTTGTATCGATCAGGTAGTGTAAGGGTTACGCCCGCTTCACAGACATTGACAGACCAAACTCCCCTTTTAATGCAAACCACCGCAAACAGTCCATTTGCCCAACCGCAAACTTCCCATTTGCACAAGGTTGGATACCAAGCTAGCCATGTCCCGTTGATGTCATTGAAGGTTTCTTCCTTCACCCAGCCACGTACAACACCAAGGGTCCCGGAAAGGTGAATTGAATTGATTTTTCGAATGGGGAGATGGTTAAAAAAACGCTGGCTCCCTCCCCTTTGTTTGAATCCACGGTCACTGCCTCTGTGCCGTGCAAATTACTGTCCCACCCGATATGAGTGGTATTTTCTGTAGTTCTCTCTTCTCATCAGTTTAATCCCTGTTACGTCCCCAATCTGGGGTCCATTTATTAAATAGATTTTTTCGAACGGGGAGATGGTTAAAAAATTGCTGGCTCCCTCCCCTTTGTTTGAATCCACGCCACGGTCACTGCGTCTGCGCCGTGCAATTTACTGTCACACCCGATATGAGTGCTATTTTCTGTAGTACTATTCTCATCAGTTTAATCCCTGTTACGTCCCATATCAGAGTGGGATTGCCTTTTGTGAAAAAAAATTTAGGCCGGGTATCTTTGACTGCCTTCACAGTGACAGACCAAACTCTGATACACCAAACTGAATTGATTTTAGGAACCGGGAGATGGAAAAAGCAGCTTGGTCGGTCCTCTTACTCCCAAGTTGGGGCACTGCGCGTGCACGGAGCAATGTGCTGTGACACCCTATATGAGTGGTGTCTTAACTAGTCCTATTGCTATCAGTTTAATCCCTGTACCCCGTTACGTCCCCTATCCGGGGACGTGTGTCGAATTGATTAACCATTGTCGAATTAACGAACCATTACGACATCCTGGAATAATTTAGTTCTGAGCTTTGTACTTGATTTGTATTGGAATTGTTGGGGATTTTTTAAATTGTCTGCATTATTTCTAATAAACTATTAAGAGACTTTATTATGTTTTTTTATTTTATGTATTAAAAACCCACCCATACAACTTAAAAAAAGATAAATAAAAAAATTAAAGTTTTTTCTATGAAAAAACATCCAGCCGTCCCGATCGCTTTTGGTCTGATCATAATGAAGCAACGGCCTTATCATCTGGGGTGTGGCAACATTGCCAACACACTCATAGAGGAGATGATCGCTTCATTGTGATACGCAAGCCCCTTCACCACAACAAGGTAACGATCACGAAAGGGGAATTGACACTTGTATGTGCCTTTTTTTTGTTTTGCTTTTGCAGCCACAGTGCAGCACCAGAGGCCAGAAAAATTAGGCATGTACACATGCCTGAAAAACAATGTTATTGTTGCAACAGCGGCCGGAAAAATTTATGTTTTCAAGGCAGAAAGGTGACTAAAACATTGCGGCTTGAACCCTAGTTGGTGGCGGAGAATTCACGAAAGTCATCCAGTATGCAGACATTAAATACAGCAGCGTGGGGACCATTTTGAGGCCAAGGCATGTCATCAGGCCTTTTGTTAGTTAAACGTATCCCCTACTGTTAGTCCCTTCGGGATCCATGCCTCATTCATCTTAATGAAGGTGAGGTAATCAACACTTTTTTGACCGAGGCGACTTCTTTTGTCAGTGACAATGCCTCCTGCTGCACTGAAGGTCCTTTCTGACAGGACACTTGAAGTGGGGCAGGCCAGAAGTTCTATCGCAAACTGGGATAGCTCAGGCCACAGGTCAAGCCTGCACACCCAGTAGTCAAGGGGTTTATCGCTCCTCAGAGTGTCGATATCTGCAGTTAAGGCGAGGTAGTCTGCCACCTGTCGGTCGAGTCGTTCTCTAAGGATGGATCCCGAAGGGCTGTGGCGATGTGTAGGACTGAAAAAGCTCTGCATGTCCTCCATCAACAACACATCTGTAAAGCGTCCTGTCCTTGCCGCCGTGGTCATGGTAGGAGGAGGATTACTTTCACCTCTTCCCCAGTTAGATTCCCGTTGTGCTGTGACATCCCCCTTATAATTTGTGTAAAGCATATTTTTTAGTTTGGTTTTGAACTGCTGCATCCTTTCTGACTTCTGGTAATTTGGTAACATTTCCGCCACTTTCTGCTTATACCGGGGGTCTAGTAGCGTGGCCACCCAGTACAGGTCGTTCTCCTTCATCCTTTTTATACGAGGGTCCCTCAACAGACATGACAGCATGAAAGACCTCATTTGCACAAGGTTGGATGCCGAGCTACTCATTTCCCGTTCCTCCTCCTCACTGATGTCATTGACGGTCTGTTCTTCCCCCCAGCCACATACAAGACAACGGGTCCCAGATAGGTGACAACAACGAGCCCCCTGGGATGCCTGCTGTGGTTGGTCTTCCTCCTCCTCAAAACCACATTCCTCCTCTAACTCCTCTTCCTCATACTCCTCTTGCAGCGTTGCCGCAGGTCCGGCAAGCGATGATGACAAGGCTGTTTCTGGTGGTGATGGTGACCACAACTCTTCCTCTTCCTCTTCACGCTCATCTACAGCCTGATCCAGCACTCTTCGCAGGGCACGCTCCAGGAAGAAAACAAATGGGATGAGGTCGCTGATGGTGCATTCGGTTGGACTGACTAGGTTTGTCACCTCCTCAAAAGGATGCATGAGCCTACAGGCATTGCGCATGAGCGTCCAGTAACGTGGCAAAAAAATTCCCAGCTCTGCAGAGGCTGTCCTAGCACCCCGGTCATACAAATACTCGTTGACGGCTTTTTCTTGTTGGAGCAGGCGGTCGAACATTAGGAGTGTTGAATTCCAAAGTGTCGGGCTGTCGCAAATCAAGCGCCTCACTGGCATGTTGTTTCGGCGCTGAATGTCTGCAAAGTGCGCCATGGCCGTGTAGGAACGCCTGAAATGGCCACGCACCTTCCTGGCCTGGTGAGGACGTACTGTAAGCCTGGGTACTTAGACACAAAGCGTTGTACGATGAGATTCAACACATGTGCCATGCACGGCACATGTGACAACCTGGACAAATTCAATGCCGCCAACAAATTGCTTCCATTGTCACACAGCACTTTGCCGATCTCCAGTTGGTGCAGGGTCAGCCACTGATCCACCTGTGCGTTCAGGGCGGACAGGAGTGCTGGTCCGGTGTGGCTCTCTGCATTCAGGCAAGTCAACCCCAAGACAGCGTGACACTGTCGTATCCGGGATGTGGAATTGCCCCTGGGGAGCTGGGGGGGTTCAGTTGATGTGCAGCCAGACGCCGCAGCAGAAGAGGACTCAGCCGAGGAGGTTATGGAAGAGGATGGAGTAGGAGGAGTAGAGGAGGTGGCAGTAGGCCTGCCTGCAAGTCGTGGCGGTGTCACCAACTCCGCTGCAGAGCCGCGCATTCCATGCTTGGCAGCCGTCAGCAGTTTGACCCAATGTGCAGTGTAGGTGATATACCTGCCCTGACCATGCTTTGCAGACCAGGTATCAGTGGTCAGATGGACCCTTGCCCCAACACTGTATGCCAGAGATGCCATGACTTCCTTTTCAATCACCGAGTAGAGGTTTGGTATTGCCTTATTAGAAAAAAAAATTCGTCCGGGTACCTTCCACTGTGGTGTCCCAATAGCGACAAATTTTTTGAAGGCCTCAGACTCCACCAGCTGGTATGGTAAAAGCTGGCGGGCTAAGAGTTCCGTCAAGCCAGCTGTCAGACGCCGGGCAAGGGGGTGACTCTGTGACATTGGCTTCTTACGCTCAAACATTTCCTTAACAGACACCTGACTGTGGGCAGATGAGATGGAACTGCTCAAGGTGAGAGGTGGAGTGGCGGGTGGTTGAGAGGGGGCAAGGAGGACAGCAGTGGTTGACGTGGCTGAAGATGCTGGACCAGGAGGAGGATGGTGGCTTTGAGCTTGTGTGCTGCTTCTACTCGTCATCATGTGTTGATCCCATAGGCGTTTGTGATGCCTTCGCAAAGCAGTTGTACCTAGGTGGGTGTTGGATTTCCCACGACTCAGTTTCTTTTGGCACAGGTTGCAAATGGCATCGCTGTTGTCACAAAAAAAATGCCACACTGCTGAGCTTTGCAATGACGGCATTCTGGTGGTGGCAACAGCATGCGTTGATTGGCGTGCTGTCTGGCTGACCCCGGGTGCCGATACATGCTGTCTGACTGTGCCGCTAGCATCTTGCGACGACCTCCCCCAGCTTCCAACTCGTCTCCTCCTTCTCTCTGTCTCCCCTTCTGAACTTTCCCCCTCTTCTTCTTCTCTTCGAGCAGGCACCCACGTGGCATCCACGGACACATCGTCATCATCAACCGCTTCACTTGTATCTGACACCTCAGCAAAGGACGCAGCAGCGGGTACAACATCATCATCATCATCACACTGTACGTCCATGTGTGTAATGCTGCCTGACTGAGACATATACCTGTTATCTACATCCCCTGGCAATAATGGTTGCGCATCACTAATTTCATCCAACTGATGTGTAAATAACTCCTCTGAGGGATCAAGTGAAGCGGCTGTGGTGGCTGTGGTGGTAGTGGTGGTGGTGGCGGCGGGCGGGAGAGTGGTGACCAAAGCTGAGCTGGAGGAGGATGGTGCGTCAAGGTTCTTAGCGGAAGCTGTTGAAGATTGGGTGTCCTGTGTAAGCCAGTCAACTATTTTCTCAGAATTTTTTGGGTTCAGGGTACGTGGCCTCTGAACACTGGGCATTATTCCAGGGCCAGTGGAAATCACAGCACCACGAACACGACGGCCCCTTCGGCGTGGCCTGCCTCTGTCATTTTTTATTAGATAAGTGTTACTATGCGTGCAAGGTACTGTGCCACTCTATATAAGTGGTGGGCAGTGGGCACAGTACAGTCTGTGTGGGCCTGGCTGACACACTCGGGCTTGCAAATGTGATTAGATCACAGTTACATTTAAAATAGATTATTTTTTTTCTGAAAGGCATTTGGGTGAATGACACCCTGTAACGGTATGAGTGCAGGCCTAGCCACTAGCCAGTGGACACAATAGAGTATGTGTGGGCGCCTGACACACACGGGCTTGCTAATGTGATTAGATCACAGTTAAATTTTAAATAGAATTTTTTTTTCTGAAAGGTATTTGGGCGAATGACACCCTGTAACGGTATGAGTGCAGGCCGAACCAGCCACTAGCCAGTGGACACAATACAGTATGTGTGGGGGCCTGACACACACGGGCTTGCTAATGTGATTAGATCATAGTTAAATTTTAAATATAATTTTTTTTTCTGAAAGGTATTTGGGGGCGAATGACACCCTGTAACGGTATGAGTGCAGGCCGAACCAGCCACTAGCCAGTGGACACAATACAGTATGTGTGGGGGCCTGACACACACGGGCTTGCAAATGTGATTAGATCATAGTTAAATTTTAAATAGAATTTTTTTTTCTGAAAGGTATTTTCTGTCACACCCTGTATGAATGGTGTGCGCTGTGCACACAGTGCTGTCTATGACTGAGCCTGCAGCCTCTCACACACGGGCAGCCAGGCAACTGCAATATATATATATATATATAAAAAGCAGACTGATGTACCAGCCCTGAAAAGAGCTTTTTGGGGTGCTGTCTGGATGCTGTCCTTACAGCAGATGAGTCTGTGGACACAGAACAATGCCCTAGCTAACGCTTTCCCTATTGAATCAGCAGCAGCTACACTCTCCCTCCTCTCACTGTGAATGCAGTTTCCGAATGAATCTAAAATGGATGCTGTCCTGGAGGTGGGAGGGTCTGGGAGGGAGGGTCTGCTGCTGATTGGCTGGAATGTGTCTGCTGACTGTGAGGTAGAGGGTCAAAGTTTACTCAATGATGATGTATAGGGGGCGGACCGAACATCGCATATTTTCGCCCGCAGCGGCGAACGCGAACAAGCTATGTTCGCCGGGAACTATTCGCCGGCGAATAGTTCGGGACATCACTAGTGAGATGGTCTGACACATAGTTCGGACTAGTATTTCAGGTGTTTTCACTGAGATTTTAAATGCTACATCGATGGTAGAACATGTGTTGTACAGTTTTGCACTTAATCCCAAAGGATTTCTGTTGAAATGGTAAACAAAATGAAAGAAATGTCCTTGCAGGTAGCTGCTTTTAAGGTTTTCAGATGCAGTTGTGCTAGGAGGCACGCCCAACCTCAACTGCTCACTTCTCTGTTCCTCGCTGACAGCTTCCCTGTCTGTCCTTATTCTAAACACACAATTCTTCTTCTTTGTAATTCTAGCCTTTCCCTTCACTGTCCCGGCCAGTAGAATACAAGCTTGATTGTGACTTTCGACAGTCCCAGACTATCTAAGATCACTTTTCTGGCAGGACACTGCCCAGACCTATCCACCTTCATTCACAGCCCAACACAGAATGACGTTCAGCTGGGGGCGCCTCCCTGCCTGCTGCAGCACTGATTGGCACATCTAGACTTCGAGCCAATCAGGGCAAGCCCCCCCCCCCCCAACTTCCTCTCTAGGTCATGTGAGCACCCTTCCTCTCTAGTGCTTTTTTCCCAATGACATGTCCAGTAAAACGGTCCATAGCGCTATTTTACTGGATTCATCCAAAATTAACCTTAAAGTGTTTGATTTCGTCTGTCATCCAAAAAATTGCAAAGTTTATAACGAATCCAGTTTATTACAAACTGTTTTGCTCATCTTTAGTCTAACTATATCAGTCAACGGTGGCAGGATTGTTGTCTAGTTCCTTTCCTCAGATAATCACTTACTGAGTTTTAAATGATCTCCCCTCTTCCCCCCCAGAGAGAATATTGGTCAGCCATGTTTCTTTTTACAAAGTTTTTATCCAGTTCCTATAAACTTTGATAGTCTTCACGCTTTACAAAAGTGTATCTAATTTCATGGGCATTGCTAGGCTAAAACATTCGGGGGCCTTGGTCTCTGATGTTTTGTCCCAGGCCCCGAATGTCCTGCCTTCCGGATAGATCCAACTGTATTGCCATCCTCAGCACAATTGAATCTAATGCCCTGCAAGAGCTGATGACCTGTGATGACATCACAGTTGATGTTATCAGTACTAAATGCAGTAGCTGGAAAATACCTGTGATGATGTCACCATCATGTGACCAGTGCAGGAGAGGATGACTCAGCAGTGAAGAGAAGTCCTGAGTAGAAGCTGTGGTGAGGTCTGCTACACGAGAAAAGGCAATTGAATGGGTAGATTACTCAGTGTGAGAGGACAGAGCAATGTTGGGAGTTGTAGTTTTTTTTAACTGGGACTGTATATTAGGACTGAAGGGAGGGAAGTTATTTGCATGGGACAGTGGGGTAGAGTGATGCTATTTACATGGAACTGAAAGTTGAGGGAGTGATGTTTACATGAGAATGCATGTTGGAGGTGGCTATGGCAGGGTGATGTTATTTACATGGGACTATATGTTGAAGGTGGCTGTGGGAGGGATTGATATTATTTACATGGGACTAAATGTTAAGGGCTAATGTTATTTACCTGGGACTGCATGTTGGAGGTGGCTGGGGAGGGTGTGATTTTATTTACATGGGACTGTATGTTAAAGGTGTCTGGGGGAGGGAGTGATGTTATTTACATGGGACTGAATATTGAGGGGGTGATGTTCTTTACATTGGACGGTATGTTGGAGGGGGAAAGAGAGATGTGTGATGTTATTTACATGGGACTGTATTTTGGAGGGGCTGAGAAATTATAATTTCTGATTATTGTAAACGGAGGAATATAACTACAGGGGGCACTGCAGGGGGCTTTATAAATATTGGGGGTGCTTCAGGGCGAGCATTATAACAGTAGGGGGCAATATAAATACTGGAGGCACTTCAGGGTGAACATTATAACAGTAGCAGACAATATAAATACTGGTGGCACTGTGGGGGTTTTATAAATCCAAGGGACATTAGGCTTTCTTATTACTACTGGGGCTCTATAGGAGGGACTTATAGATCTGCATTATTTCTACTAAGAGCATTATGGGGGGGCCTTATTACTAATGAGGGGTCTGCAGAGAGCATTATTACCACTTTGGGAACAATAGGGGGCCTTATTTCTACTGGGGGCTCTGTAAGGGCATTATTAATACTGAAGGTTTTTTTTACTAATGGAGGCACTCTTGGGGAGCGTTATCACTGTTGGGGTCAGTATTACTAATTAGGGCATTCTAGAAGGGAATTACTATTGGTGGGACTATAAGTAAAACTTTTACTATGAGGGCACTCATTTTTCTTCATGATAGTATTTGGGGCCTACAGAAAAGCGAGGAAGCTAAGATTCCTGTATGTCACACTCTGCAGAGACGAGGCGGCTGAGAGAAGTTGTCCGGGCCGAATGGAAACGATGATGACAGAGAAGATCTACATCAGAGGAGACGTCGCCTGAGACGCGCTGGTTGTGAGAGGTATGTGCTGCTATATAACTGTATCAGAAGTACAGTAAAATTTCTCCAGTGCTAGTGTTCGCCGAGGAGGGTGCGGTAGGCGGCTGGTCGACTTAGAGAATTGGGCCATATGCATTTGGGCTTGGGCCCCGAATCTTTTGAGACCCTAGCAACGCCCCTGTCTAATTTTCACATCCATTAATGTAGATATGGGTGGGCTGTGCTTTTTCTGCCATTTGATCCTTGGTTAATTTGACACACGGTTTATCCTGTCTGGCCCCCCATCTAACAATCTACCAATACCCATGGCTCTACCTCAGAAATACTGCCATGTAACGGGTGGGTATCTTCTATTTTTTTTCTACTCCTTATATCCTACCTTGCAACATGACATTTCACCCACAGGACCTTATCACAGTGACCAATCCCTGCATGGCTCATTGATATATGTGTTCATAAATGTACTAAGGGGTATAACAAGCTGATTATTTTGGAAACTCCATCAAAATTAAAAAATGTGTCACCTTCATTATAGGTAGTAATAATTTTTGCTAAGTTCTAAATTGATAGTTTTTAAAAGTTTTTAGATTTTTAAAATTGTATTATTTGGCTATTTTTAACACTTAGATTACAGCAGCCTAAAGCCTCATGCACACGACCGTTGTTGTGTTCCATTCTGCAAAATGGGGTTCCGTTGTTCCGTGATCCGTTTCCGTTTTTGTTTCCGTGTGTCCTCCTTTATTTTTGGAGGATCACCAGACATGAAGGAAAGTAAAAAAAAGTCAAGTTTGGCATGCAAATGATAGGAAAAAAACGGACGCGGACGCGGATGACAATCTTGTGTGCCTCCGCATTTTTTCACGGACCCATTGACTTGACAGATATGTCATACAAAAATGGTGCTGTGACGGACTCACATCTCCCGGAACGTAAAGTAGCGACGGCCGTTTCGCGCACAAATCGCTTCTCCCGGCTACTAACAATAGAGTGCAGTATCAGCACCCTTTTTGAGCATCACCACCTGCAACAGCAGCACCTGTGATCTTCAGACACCAATTAAAAACAATTACAAAACATGACTAAAATATATGACAGCAATACAAAGCTATTAGATAAAGGCACTGAGGTCATTCCTCTCGTTAAAACCCAGCGCACCAATCGCATCCTAGCGGATTATCCACCTTGCTTCTTTTTGAAGCAAAAGGCGGTGCCTATCTCCTCCCTGCACTAAAAAAGGAACAACCTCAATGCCTGCAAAACTGAAATACTTAATGTTACCTCCATGAGCTGTGTGCACATGTTCAATGAGGCGGGGGCACCCTTTTCCTGTCCTCGCTATATTCAAATGTTCTCTGAATCTTTCGAACATTGGTCTTATAGTTTTTCCTACATAGAAAGCTCTGCATCGACACATAACAATATAGACAACATATGCTGTCCTAGAGGTGATCAATTGCGTTACTAATTGATTCACCCCACCAAACATGAGATATTTTTGTTGGCGATTATAGGTGCAGAAAGAACAATCCCCGCACCTATAGTTTCCCACCTTTTTTTTCACTAGTTAACCAATTAATGGTCTTATTCTCAGTATATCGGCTCCTAACTAATTTATCTTTTAGTGTGTGACACCTTTTATCGCTACGCCTTTCAGACTGGGTTAATTTTTTTTATATATCCCGGTTGTTGCCAATAACCTGACTAATCAAGTCAGATACCGGGCTGAACCTGAAGCTATTCTCTGTGTTGCTACTGGATTTCTTTTTCCTGCTGTTATGTAGTAGTTGTTCCTGTGTATGTACGTACGCCCTCTGCATCGCTCTATCAAGCTCACTGGCTACATAACCTCTTCTGATCAATCTCTCCTTCAAATCTCCTGCCTGTGTCAAAAATCCCTCATCTGTGTTATTAATTCTTCTCAGTCTAATAAATTGCCCATAAGGCCCTTATTGTTTGACGCTATGTGGATGAAAACTATTGTGGTGCAGAATGGAATTTGTCACAGTAGGTTTACGAAAACCTTCGGTGATGATGTCACCGTTGTGAACACTGACCAAAACATCCAGGAACTCCAAGAACTGCCCCCCAAAGTGAATTTCATGTTCATATTATTGGTGCAATTCAACCATGAGACAAATTCTCACATTGTGTCTGCTTTCCAGACCACGCCACAAAAATGTCATCCACATAGCGTACAAAAATCTGAATACATGACCGAAAATACTAATTTATCCTCAAGCCTATCGAGGAAAATAATTGCATAGGTACACGATACCCGGGTACCCATCGCTGTACCGTGTAACTGCTTAAACCATTGCTGACCAAACCTAAATGTGTTGTTAGCAAGTATAAAGTGCAAGGCTTCCTTCACAAACTGGCAGTACATGTCACTTTTGTCGGTGTTGCTTACAACATCCATGACCGCCTCCACCCCCATATCATGGGGTATACGAGTGTATAAACTCTCTACATAGAGCGAGGCCAGACTCCACCCCTCCTGCCATCTGAAATCTTTCAGCGCCCGAAGGAAGTCATTTGTGTCGCTAAGGTGAGTGGGCGATTTACTAAGTAAGGGTCTTAACATCCAATCGAGGTATTTGGACAAAGACTTGGTCACTAACCCGATCCCCGCCACAAAAGGGCGTCCAGGGGGTTGGATCAGTGACTTATGAATCTTTGGCACAAAATACCACAAGGGCTTACTAGGGCATGTAGGAACCAACTTGACCATCAGCCAGAAAATTGACATTGATGTACTTCTGTATTAAATCTCGCAGTTGCACCAGCACAGTAGAAATGGGGTCACCGGTAAGTTTTTGGTAGACATGTGTGTCCCCTAGTTGTCTATTAGCTTCCCATTGAAAATAGTCTCTCATCATAGGACCACGTTGCCCCCCTTGTCCGCCGGTTTGACAATAATATAATTATGTCCACACAGCCACTGAAGTGCAGTTTTCTCACCAAGACTGATGTTACAGGGTGCCGTGGGATAGATCAAAGCTTTAACCTCCCTCACCACCTCTTGTAAAATATATCAATGTTGCTACCGGCAGGCATAGGGGGGGCAATACGTGGACTTAATACCCCCACTAAATCTGTTGTATTCTTGTACAGTGGTGGAATCACCTGTCAGCTCCATATCAGTCAAAAACTCAAGGCAATCAACTTCCGTCTGGCTAAATCTATCATCAATGTTAAAGCCTAAATAATCCGTCTCTACAGGTACATCCCCCTGTCTAATGACCGGTGGGCCCATGGGATTCTCATAGAAGGCTTTACGGAGATATAATTTGCAGATAGATTTATAGAGATCTACTTTGAAAGAGGTTCTATCAAACTGTTCTACCAGAATGTAGCTCAGCCCTCGATTGAGGACCGAGACACAGTCTGGGGACCATTCATAAACCGTGAGGTTAATAACCAGGTGGCCTTCAGGTGGAGACATTGTTAATGTCTCCACAAGACCTGCTTCTTGTTGTGGGTGGACCTCCTGGCCCGATTCTTCCTGCTCCTTCCACCTCCTCTGGTTTTTCCCTTAAAGTGGTCTTGCTTTGCTTCTGGTCGGACGTCATATTGGAATCATCAGAGACACTGGAGTCCGAGTCCGTGGTCCAAAAGCAGTGGGTTCCATAGTGGGTTCCATCAGGGATAATGCAGAAATCTTTAAAAAAGTTTAAAAAAGTTTTAGAAAATATAAAAAATAAGAAAAACTAATTCAAATCACCCCCCCCCTCCCCATAATAAAAATAAAAATGAGTAAACAATAAAAAAACTAAATTTCAGAGTCATAGGCATAAGGGGAAAAAAAATCTAAATGGCTGATTTGTAATTTTTCCATTGCTTCACCTCACAAAAATAAATTAAATAAAAAGCGATCAAGATGACATACAAATGCCAAAATGGTAACAATAAAGCTATAGATTTCACACACACAACTTCGTAGATGCAACTATAAAAACATTATGGGGGTCAAACTATGGTAATGAAAAGAAGAAAAAAAAATTGGTAATCTTACTGATCTGTAAAATGAAGGGAATTGGTCAGTTTTAATGCATAGGCAACACAGTAAAAACAGAATCCTTAAAACTATGGCAGAATTAAATTTTTTTTTCTAATTTTATCCCTTTTTGAATTTTTTTCCAGCTTCCACTACATTGTATGCAGCAATAAATGATGCTTCAAAAATCAAGCCCTCATACGGTTAACAAAATAGAAAAAAAAATGTGGCTCAGGAAAGGCAGGGAGTGAAAAATGAAAAAAAAAAAGAAAACTCCTTGGAGGCTCAAGGGGTTTAAAGGTTTTTAGCTTCAATCTAGATATATATATTTTTAGTTTGCTGTTTCTTTAAATTAAACTTTGAAAAAAGGTTATACAGTATCTCACAAAAGTGAGTACACCCCTCACATTTTTGTAAATATTTTATTATATCTTTTCATGAGACAACACTTTGATATAATGCATAGCAGTCAGTCTACAGCTTGGATAACAGTATACATTTGGTGTGTCCTCAAAATAACTCAACACACAGCCATTCATGTCTAAACTGCTGGCCACAAAAGTGAGTACACCCCCAAGTGAAAATGGCCAAATTGTGCCCAAAGTGTCAATATTTAGTGTGGCCACATTTATTTTCCAGCACTGCCCCAACTCTCTTGGGCATGGAGTTCACTAGAGCTTCACAGGTTGCCACTTGAATCCTCTTCCACTCCTCCATGAAGATATCATGGAGCTGGTGGATGTTAGAGTGCTTGCGCTCTTCCACCTTCCGTTTGAGGATACCCCACAGATGCTCAATTTGGTTTAGGTCTGGAGACATGCTTGGCCAGTCCAGCTCCTTTACCCTCAGTTTCTTTAGCAAGGCAGTGGTCATCTGGAGGTGTGTTTGGGGTCGTTATCATGTTGGAATACTGCCCTGCGGCCCAGTTTCTGAAGGGAGGGGATCATGCTCTGCTTGAGTATATCACAGTACATGTTGGTATTCATGGTTCCCTCAATGTACTGTAGCTCCCCACAGCCGGCAGCACTCAAACAGCCCCAAACTTTGACACTCCCACTACCATGCTTGACTGTAGGCAAGACACACTTGTCTTTGTACTCTTCACCTGGTTGCCACCACACATGCTTGACACCATCTGAACCAAATAAGTTTATCTTAGTCTCATCAGACTATAGGACATAGGTCCAGTAATCCATGTCCTTAGTCTGCTTGTCTTCAGCAAAATGTTTGGGGTCTTTATTTTGCATTATATTTAGAAGAGGCTTCCTTTTCAGATGACAGCCATACAGACCAATTTTATGCAGTGTGTGGCATATGGTCTGAGCACTGGCAGGCCACCCCTTTAACCTCTGCAGCAATGCTGGCAGCACTCATAGGACAATTATGAAAAGACAACCTTTGGATATGATTCTGAGCACGTGCACTCAACTTCTTTGGTCGACCATGGCGAGGCCTGTTCTGAGTGGAACTTGTCTTGTTAAACCGCTGTATGGTCTTGGCCACCGTGCTGCAGCTCAGTTTCAGGGGTTGGCAATCTTCTTATAGCCTAGGGCATCTTTATGTAGAGTAACAATTCTTTTTTCAGACACTTCTTTGCCCTGAGGAGCCTCATTGAATTCCAGGGACCAGTATGAGAGGGTGTGAAAGCAATAACACTAGGGATGAGCGAACTCGAACTGTATAGTTCGGGTTCGTACCGAATTTTGGGGTGTCCGTGACACGGACCCGAACCCGGACATTTTCGTAAAAGTCCGGGTTCGGGTTCGGTGTTCGTCGCTTTCTTCGCGCTTTTGTGACGCTTTCTTGGCGCTTTTTGAAAGGCTGCAAAGCAGCCAATCAACAAGCGTCATACTACTTGCCCCAAGAGGCCATCACAGCCATGCCTACTATTGGCATGGCTGTGATTGGCCAGAGCACCATGTGACCCAGCCTCTATTTAAGCTGGAGTCACATAGCGCCGCCCGTCACTCTGCTCTGATTAGCGTAGGGAGAGGTTGCGGCTGCGACAGTAGGGCGAGATTAGGCAGATTAACTCCTCCAAAGGACTTGATTAACTGATCGATCTGCAGCTGTGGATCATTGAGCTGCTGATCCTCAATTGCTCACTGTTTTTAGGCTGCCCAGACCGTTTGTCAGTCACATTTTTCTGGGGTGATCGGCGGCCATTTTGTGTCTTGTGGTGCGCCAGCACAAGCTGCGACCAAGTGCATTTAACCCTCAATGGTGTGGTTGTTTTTTGGCTAAAGCCTACATCAGGGTGAAGCTGTCACACCAAGTGCATTTAACCCTCAGTAGTGTGGTTGGTCAAGCTATCACACCAAGTGCATTTAACCGGCAATAGTCTGTTCATTTTTTGGCCATATACTAAATCAGGGGCAAGCTGCGCCCGTCACCAAGTGCATTTAACCCTCAGTAGTGTGGTTGGTCAAGCTGTGACACCAAGTGCATTTAACCAGCAATAGTCTGTTCATTTTTTGGCCATATACTACATCAGGGGCAAGCTGCGCCCATCACCAAGTGCATTTAACCAGCAATAGTGTGGTTATTTTTTGGCCATATCCCAGTCTAATTCTGTCACTAAATCCATACCGGTCACCCAGCGCCTAAATACTAGGCCTCAAATTTATATCCCGCTAAATCTCTCGTTACCGCTGTCCTGTTGTGGCTGGGAAAGTTATTTAGTGTCCGTCAAAGCACATTTTTTGTTCTGGGTTGAAATACAATTCCCAATTTAGCAATTTAAAAATTTAGTGGTTTCTGCTGTATCAGAGCTATTTGAAATCTATCCCTAAAAGGGTATATAATATTCAAGGTGCACATAGGGTCATTCAGAATAACTTCACACACCCGCTACTGTGCATTTCCAAGTCTAATTCTGTCACTAAACCCATACCTGTCACCCAGCGCCTAAATACTAGGCCTCAAATTTATATCCAGCTAAATCTGTCCTTAGTGCTGTAGCTGGGCGAGTTATTTAGTGTCCGTTCAAGCACATTTCTTGTTCTGGGTTGAAATACAATTCCCAATTTAGCAATTTCATAATTTAGTGGTTTCTGCTATATCAGAGCTATTTGAAATCTATCCCTAAAAGGGTATATAATATTCAAGGTGCACATTGGGTCATTCAGAATAACTTCACACACACCCGCTACTGTGTATTTCCAAGTCTAATTCTGTCACTAAACCCATACCTGTCACCCAGCGCCTAAATACTAGGCCTCAAATTTATATCCTGCTAAATCTCTCGTTAGTGCTGTAGCTGGGCGAGTTATTTAGTGTCCGTTCAAGCACATTTCTTGTTCTGGGTTGAAATACAATTCCCAATTTAGCAATTTCATAATTTAGTGGTTTCTGCTATATCAGAGCTATTTGAAATCTATCCCTAAAAGGGTATATAATATTCAAGGTGCACATTGGGTCATTCAGAATAACTTCACACACACCCGCTACTGTGTATTTCCAAGTCTAATTCTGTCACTAAACCCATACCTGTCACCCAGCGCCTAAATACTAGGCCTCAAATTTATATCCTGCTAAATCTCTCGTTAGTGCTGTAGCTGGGCGAGTTATTTAGTGTCCGTTCAAGCACATTTCTTGTTCTGGGTTGAAATACAATTCCCAATTTAGCAATTTCATAATTTAGTGGTTTCTGCTATATCAGAGCTATTTGAAATCTATCCCTAAAAGGGTATATAATATTCAAGGTGCACATTGGGTCATTCAGAATAACTTCACACACACCCGCTACTGTGTATTTCCAAGTCTAATTCTGTCACTAAACCCATACCTGTCACCCAGCGCCTAAATACTAGGCCTCAAATTTATATCCTGCTAAATCTCTCGTTAGTGCTGTAGCTGGGCGAGTTATTTAGTGTCCGTTCAAGCACATTTCTTGTTCTGGGTTGAAATACAATTCCCAATTTAGCAATTTCATAATTTAGTGGTTTCTGCTATATCAGAGCTATTTGAAATCTATCCCTAAAAGGGTATATAATATTCAAGGTGCACATTGGGTCATTCAGAATAACTTCACACACACCCGCTACTGTGTATTTCCAAGTCTAATTCTGTCACTAAACCCATACCTGTCACCCAGCGCCTAAATACTAGGCCTCAAATTTATATCCTGCTAAATCTCTCGTTAGTGCTGTAGCTGGGCGAGTTATTTAGTGTCCGTTCAAGCACATTTCTTGTTCTGGGTTGAAATACAATTCCCAATTTAGCAATTTCATAATTTAGTGGTTTCTGCTATATCAGAGCTATTTGAAATCTATCCCTAAAAGGGTATATAATATTCAAGGTGCACATTGGGTCATTCAGAATAACTTCACACACACCCGCTACTGTGTATTTCCAAGTCTAATTCTGTCACTAAACCCATACCTGTCACCCAGCGCCTAAATACTAGGCCTCAAATTTATATCCTGCTAAATCTCTCGTTAGTGCTGTAGCTGGGCGAGTTATTTAGTGTCCGTTCAAGCACATTTCTTGTTCTGGGTTGAAATACAATTCCCAATTTAGCAATTTCATAATTTAGTGGTTTCTGCTATATCAGAGCTATTTGAAATCTATCCCTAAAAGGGTATATAATATTCAAGGTGCACATTGGGTCATTCAGAATAACTTCACACACACCCGCTACTGTGTATTTCCAAGTCTAATTCTGTCACTAAACCCATACCTGTCACCCAGCGCCTAAATACTAGGCCTCAAATTTATATCCTGCTAAATCTCTCGTTAGTGCTGTAGCTGGGCGAGTTATTTAGTGTCCGTTCAAGCACATTTCTTGTTCTGGGTTGAAATACAATTCCCAATTTAGCAATTTCATAATTTAGTGGTTTCTGCTATATCAGAGCTATTTGAAATCTATCCCTAAAAGGGTATATAATATTCAAGGTGCACATTGGGTCATTCAGAATAACTTCACACACACCCGCTACTGTGTATTTCCAAGTCTAATTCTGTCACTAAACCCATACCTGTCACCCAGCGCCTAAATACTAGGCCTCAAATTTATATCCTGCTAAATCTCTCGTTAGTGCTGTAGCTGGGCGAGTTATTTAGTGTCCGTTCAAGCACATTTCTTGTTCTGGGTTGAAATACAATTCCCAATTTAGCAATTTCATAATTTAGTGGTTTCTGCTATATCAGAGCTATTTGAAATCTATCCCTAAAAGGGTATATAATATTCAAGGTGCACATTGGGTCATTCAGAATAACTTCACACACACCCGCTACTGTGTATTTCCAAGTCTAATTCTGTCACTAAACCCATACCTGTCACCCAGCGCCTAAATACTAGGCCTCAAATTTATATCCTGCTAAATCTCTCGTTAGTGCTGTAGCTGGGCGAGTTATTTAGTGTCCGTTCAAGCACATTTCTTGTTCTGGGTTGAAATACAATTCCCAATTTAGCAATTTCATAATTTAGTGGTTTCTGCTATATCAGAGCTATTTGAAATCTATCCCTAAAAGGGTATATAATATTCAAGGTGCACATTGGGTCATTCAGAATAACTTCACACACACCCGCTACTGTGTATTTCCAAGTCTAATTCTGTCACTAAACCCATACCTGTCACCCAGCGCCTAAATACTAGGCCTCAAATTTATATCCTGCTAAATCTCTCGTTAGTGCTGTAGCTGGGCGAGTTATTTAGTGTCCGTTCAAGCACATTTCTTGTTCTGGGTTGAAATACAATTCCCAATTTAGCAATTTCATAATTTAGTGGTTTCTGCTATATCAGAGCTATTTGAAATCTATCCCTAAAAGGGTATATAATATTCAAGGTGCACATTGGGTCATTCAGAATAACTTCACACACACCCGCTACTGTGTATTTCCAAGTCTAATTCTGTCACTAAACCCATACCTGTCACCCAGCGCCTAAATACTAGGCCTCAAATTTATATCCTGCTAAATCTCTCGTTAGTGCTGTAGCTGGGCGAGTTATTTAGTGTCCGTTCAAGCACATTTCTTGTTCTGGGTTGAAATACAATTCCCAATTTAGCAATTTCATAATTTAGTGGTTTCTGCTATATCAGAGCTATTTGAAATCTATCCCTAAAAGGGTATATAATATTCAAGGTGCACATTGGGTCATTCAGAATAACTTCACACACACCCGCTACTGTGTATTTCCAAGTCTAATTCTGTCACTAAACCCATACCTGTCACCCAGCGCCTAAATACTAGGCCTCAAATTTATATCCTGCTAAATCTCTCGTTAGTGCTGTAGCTGGGCGAGTTATTTAGTGTCCGTTCAAGCACATTTCTTGTTCTGGGTTGAAATACAATTCCCAATTTAGCAATTTCATAATTTAGTGGTTTCTGCTATATCAGAGCTATTTGAAATCTATCCCTAAAAGGGTATATAATATTCAAGGTGCACATTGGGTCATTCAGAATAACTTCACACACACCCGCTACTGTGTATTTCCAAGTCTAATTCTGTCACTAAACCCATACCTGTCACCCAGCGCCTAAATACTAGGCCTCAAATTTATATCCTGCTAAATCTCTCGTTAGTGCTGTAGCTGGGCGAGTTATTTAGTGTCCGTTCAAGCACATTTCTTGTTCTGGGTTGAAATACAATTCCCAATTTAGCAATTTCATAATTTAGTGGTTTCTGCTATATCAGAGCTATTTGAAATCTATCCCTAAAAGGGTATATAATATTCAAGGTGCACATTGGGTCATTCAGAATAACTTCACACACACACGCTTCTGTGCATTTCCAAGTCTAATTCTGTCACTAAATCCATACCGGTCA
The DNA here is from genome assembly GCF_014858855.1 of Bufo gargarizans. Lineage (NCBI taxonomy): Eukaryota > Metazoa > Chordata > Amphibia > Anura > Bufonidae > Bufo > Bufo gargarizans. The sequence goes on along the minus strand of NC_058088.1, from coordinate 14,817,718 downwards.
CCCAGCGCCTAAATACTAGGCCTCAAATTTATATCCCGCTGAATTTGAATACAATACATTGGGCCAAATAATATATTTGTTGTTGTGGTGAACCATAACAATGAGAAAAACATCTAGTAAGGGACGCGGACGTGGACATGGTCGTGGTGGTGTTAGTGGACCCTCTGGTGCTGGGAGAGGACGTGGCCGTTCTGCCACATCCACACGTCCTAGTGTACCAACTACCTCAGGTCCCAGTAGCCGCCAGAATTTACAGCGATATATGGTGGGGCCCAATGCCGTTCTAAGGATGGTAAGGCCTGAGCAGGTACAGGCATTAGTCAATTGGGTGGCCGACAGTGGATCCAGCACGTTCACATTATCTCCCACCCAGTCTTCTGCAGAAAGCGCACAGATGGCGCCTGAAAACCAACCCCATCAGTCTGTCACATCACCCCCATGCATACCAGGGAAACTGTCTCAGCCTCAAGTTATGCAGCAGTCTCTTATGCTGTTTGAAGACTCCGCTGGCAGGGTTTCCCAAGGGCATCCACCTAGCCCTTCCCCAGCGGTGAAAGACATAGAATGCACTGACGCACAACCACTTATGTTTCCTGATGATGAGGACATGGGAATACCACCTCAGCATGTCTCTGATGATGACGAAACACAGGTGCCAACTGCTGCGTCTTTCTGCAGTGTGCAGACTGAACAGGAGGTCAGGGATCAAGACTGGGTGGAAGACGATGCAGGGGACGATGAGGTCCTAGACCCCACATGGAATGAAGGTCGTGCCACTGACTTTCACAGTTCGGAGGAAGAGGCAGTGGTGAGACCGAGCCAACAGCGTAGCAAAAGAGGGAGCAGTGGGCAAAAGCAGAACACCCGCCGCCAAGAGACTCCGCCTGCTACTGACCGCCGCCATCTGGGACCGAGCACCCCAAAGGCAGCTTCAAGGAGTTCCCTGGCATGGCACTTCTTCAAACAATGTGCTGACGACAAGACCCGAGTGGTTTGCACGCTGTGCCATCAGAGCCTGAAGCGAGGCATTAACGTTCTGAACCTGAGCACAACCTGCATGACCAGGCACCTGCATGCAAAGCATGAACTGCAGTGGAGTAAACACCTTAAAACCAAGGAAGTCACTCAGGCTCCCCCTGCTACCTCTTCTGCTGCTGCCGCCTCGGCCTATTCTGCTGCTGCCGCCTCGGCCTCTTCCTCCGCCTCTGGAGGAACGTTGGCACCTGCCGCCCAGCAAACAGGGGATGTACCACCAACACCACCACCACCACCTCCGTCACCAAGCGTCTCAACCATGTCACACGCCAGCGTTCAGCTCTCCATCTCACAAACATTTGATAGAAAGCGTAAATTCCCACCTAGCCACCCTCGATCCCTGGCCCTGAATGCCAGCATTTCTAAACTACTGGCCTATGAAATGCTGTCATTTAGGCTGGTGGACACAGACAGCTTCAAACAGCTCATGTCGCTTGCTGTCCCACAGTATGTTGTTCCCAGCCGGCACTACTTCTCCAAGAGAGCCGTGCCTTCCCTGCACAACCAAGTATCCGATAAAATCAAGTGTGCACTGCGCAACGCCATCTGTAGCAAGGTCCACCTAACCACAGATACGTGGACCAGTAAGCACGGCCAGGGACGCTATATCTCCCTAACTGCACACTGGGTAAATGTAGTGGCAGCTGGGCCCCAGGCGGAGAGCTGTTTGGCGCACGTCCTTCCGCCGCCAAGGATCGCAGGGCAACATTCTTTGCCTCCTGTTGCCACCTCCTCCTTCTCGGCTTCCTCCTCCTCTTCTTCCACCTGCTCATCCAGTCAGCCACACACCTTCACCACCAACTTCAGCACAGCCCGGGGTAAACGTCAGCAGGCCATTCTGAAACTCATATGTTTGGGGGACAGGCCCCACACCGCACAGGAGTTGTGGCGGGGTATTGAACAACAGACCGACGAGTGGTTGCTGCCGGTGAGCCTCAAGCCCGGCCTGGTGGTGTGTGATAATGGGCGAAATCTCGTTGCAGCTCTGGGACTAGCCAATTTGACGCACATCCCTTGCTTGGCGCATGTGCTGAATTTGGTGGTGCAGAAGTTCATTCACAACTACCCCGACATGTCAGAGCTGCTGCATAAAGTGCGGGCCGTCTGTTCGCGCTTCCGGCGTTCACATCCTGCTGCTGCTCGCCTGTCTGCGCTACAGCGTAACTTCGGCCTTCCCGCTCACCGCCTCATATGCGACGTGCCCACCAGGTGGAACTCCACCTTGCACATGCTGGACAGACTGTGCGAGCAGCAGCAGGCCATAGTGGAGTTTCAGCTGCAGCACGCACGGGTCAGTCGCACTACAGAACAGCACCACTTCACCACCAATGACTGGGCCTCCATGCGAGACCTGTGTGCCCTGTTGCGCTGTTTCGAGTACTCCACCAACATGGCCAGTGGCGATGACACCGTTATCAGCGTTACAATACCACTTCTATGTCTCCTTGAGAAAACACTTAGGGCGATGATGGAAGAGGAGGTGGCCCAGGAGGAGGAGGAGGAGGAGGAAGAGGGGTCATTTTTAGCACTTTCAGGCCAGTCTCTTCGAAGTGACTCAGAGGGAGGTTTTTGGCAACAGCAGAGGCCAGGTACAAATGTGGCCAGCCAGGGCCCACTACTGGAGGACGAGGAGGACGAGGATGAGGAGGAGGTGGAGGAGGATGAGGATGAAGCATGGTCACAGCGGGGTGGCACCCAACGCAGCTCGGGTCCATCACTGGTGCGTGGCTGGGGGGAAAGGCAGGACGATGACGATACGCCTCCCACAGAGGACAGCTTGTCCTTACCCCTGGGCAGCCTGGCACACATGAGCGACTACATGCTGCAGTGCCTGCGCAACGACAGCAGAGTTGCCCACATTTTAACCTGTGCGGACTACTGGGTTGCCACCCTGCTGGATCCACGCTACAAAGACAATGTGCCCACCTTACTTCCTGCACTGGAGCGTGATAGGAAGATGCGCGAGTACAAGCGCACGTTGGTAGACGCGCTACTGAGAGCATTCCCAAATGTCACAGGGGAACAAGTGGAAGCCCAAGGCCAAGGCAGAGGAGGAGCAAGAGGTCGCCAAGGCAGCTGTGTCACGGCCAGCTCCTCTGAGGGCAGGGTTAGCATGGCAGAGATGTGGAAAACTTTTGTCAACACGCCACAGCTAACTGCACCACCACCTGATACGCAACGTGTTAGCAGGAGGCAACATTTCACTAACATGGTGGAACAGTACGTGTGCACACCCCTCCACGTACTGACTGATGGTTCGGCCCCATTCAACTTCTGGGTCTCTAAATTGTCCACGTGGCCAGAGCTAGCCTTTTATGCCTTGGAGGTGCTGGCCTGCCCGGCAGCCAGCGTTTTGTCTGAACGTGTATTCAGCACGGCAGGGGGCGTCATTACAGACAAACGCAGCCGCCTGTCTACAGCCAATGTGGACAAGCTGACGTTCATAAAAATGAACCAGGCATGGATCCCACAGGAACCTGTCCGTCCCTTGTCCAGATTAGACATTAACTACCTCCCCATAACCATATATTATTGGACTCCAGGGCACTTCCTCATTCAATCCTATTTTTATTTTCATTTTACCATTATATTGCGAGGCTACCCAAAGTTGAATGAACCTCTCCTCTGCCTGTGTGCTAGGCCTAAATATATGCCAATGGACTGTTGCAGTGGTGGGTGACGTGAAGCCTCATTCTCTGCTATGACATGCAGACTGATTCTCTGCTGACATGAAGCCAGATTCTCTGTTACGGGACCTCTCTCCTCTGCCTGGGTGCTGGGCCTAAATATATGCCAATGGACTGTTGCAGTGGTGGCTGACGTGAAGCCTCATTCTCTGCTATGACATGCAGACTAATTCTCTGCTGACATGAAGACAGATTCTCTGTTACGGGACCTCTCTCCTCTGCCTGTGTGTGTGCTGGGCCTAAATATATGCCAATGGACTGTTGCAGTGGTGGCTGACGTGAAGCCTCATTCTCTGCTATGACATGCAGACTAATTCTCTGCTGACATGAAGACAGATTCTCTGTTACGGGACCTCCCTCCTCTGCCTGGGTGCTGGTCCTAAATATATGCCAATGGACTGTTGCAGTGGTGGCTGACGTGAAGCCTCATTCTCTGCTATGACATGCAGACTAATTCTCTGCTGACATGAAGACAGATTCTCTGTTACGGGACCTCCCTCCTCTGCCTGGGTGCTGGGCCTAAATATATGCCAATGGACTGTTGCAGTGGTGGGTGACGTGAAGCCTCATTCTCTGCTATGACATGCAGACTGATTCTCTGCTGACATGAAGCCAGATTGTCTGTTACGGGACCTCCCTCCTCTGCCTGGTTGCTGGGCCTAAATATATGCCAATGGACTGTTGCAGTGGTGGCTGACGTGAAGCCTCATTCTCTGCTATGACATGCAGACTAATTCTCTGCTGACATGAAGACAGATTCTCTGTTACGGGACCTCCCTCCTCTGCCTGGGTGCTGGGCCTAAATATATGCCAATGGACTGTTGCAGTGGTGGCTGACGTGAAGCCTCATTCTCTGCTATGACATGCAGACTAATTCTCTGCTGACATGAAGACAGATTCTCTGTTACGGGACCTCCCTCCTCTGCCTGGGTGCTGGGCCTAAATATATGCCAATGGACTGTTGCAGTGGTGGGTGACGTGAAGCCTCATTCTCTGCTATGACATGCAGACTGATTCTCTGCTGACATGAAGCCAGATTGTCTGTTACGGGACCTCTCTCCTCTGCCTGTGTGCTAGGCCTAAATATATGCCAATGGACTGTTGCAGTGGTGGCTGACGTGAAGCCTCATTCTCTGCTATGACATGCAGACTGATTCTCTGCTGACATGAAGCCAGATCGTCTGTTACGGGACCTCTCTGCTCTGCCTGTGTGCTAGGCCTAAATATATGCCAATGGACTGTTGCAGTGGTGGGTGACGTGAAGCCTCATTCTCTGCTATGACATGCAGACTGATTCTCTGCTGTCATGAAGCCAGATTGTCTGTTACGGGACCTCTCTGCTCTGCCTGTGTGCTAGGCCTAAATATATGCCAATGGACTGTTGCAGTGGTGGGTGACGTGAAGCCTCATTCTCTGCTATGACATGCAGACTGATTCTCTGCTGACATGAAGCCAGATTGTCTGTTACGGGACCTCTCTCCTCTGCCTGTGTGCTAGGCCTAAATATATGCCAATGGACTGTTGCAGTGGTGGCTGACGTGAAGCCTCATTCTCTGCTATGACATGCAGACTAATTCTCTGCTGACATAAAGCCAGATTGTCTGTTACGGGACCTCTCTCCTCTGCCTGGGTGCTGGGCCTAAATTTATGACAATGGACTGTTGCAGTGGTGGCTGACGTGAAGCCTGATTCTCTGCTATGACATGCAGACTGATTCTCTGCTGACATGAAGCCAGATCCTCTGTTACGGGACCTCTCTCCTCTGCCTGTGTGTGTGCTGGGCCTAAATATATGCCAATGGACTGTTGCAGTGGTGGCTGACGTGAAGCCTCATTCTCTGCTATGACATGCAGACTGATTCTCTGCTGACATGAAGCCAGATTCTCTGTTACGGGACCTCTCTCCTCTGCCTGTGTGTGTGCTGGGCCTAAATATATGCCAATGGACTGTTGCAGTGGTGGCTGACGTGAAGCCTCATTCTCTGCTATGACATGCAGACTAATTCTCTGCTGACATGAAGACAGATTCTCTGTTACTTGACCTCTCTCCTCTGCCTGGGTGCCGGGGCCTAAATATCTGAGAATGGACTGTTCCAGTGGTGGGTGACGGGAAGCCAGATTCTCTGCTATGGAACCTCTCTCCAATTGATTTTGGTTAATTTTTATTTATTTTATTTTTATTTCTATTCATTTCCCTATCCACATTTGTTTGCAGGGGATTTACCTACATGTTGCTGCCTTTTGCAGCCCTCTAGCTCTTTCCTGGGCTGTTTTACAGCCTTTTTAGTGCCGAAAAGTTCGGGTCCCCATTGACTTCAATGGGGTTCGGGTTCGGGACGAAGTTCGGATCGGGTTCGGATCCCGAACCCGAACATTTCCGGGATGTTCGGCCGAACTTCTCGAACCCGAACATCCAGGTGTTCGCTCAACTCTAAATAACACCAAATACACCAATGTATCACACCTGAGACCTTGTAACACTAACAAGTCACATGACACTGGTCATTTTCACTAAGGGGTGTAACTCACTTTATTTGCCAGCGGTTTAGACATTAATGGGTGTGTGTTGATTTATTTGTTATACAAGCTGTGCACTGACTACTTTACATTGTATTAAATTCTCATATATTCAGTGTTGTCCCTTGAAAAGAGATAATAAAGTATTTCCAAAAATGTGAGGTGTGTACTCACTTTTTTTAGATACTGTAGCTTCACACTAAATACCAATTTGATTTTTTTTTTCAAAATGAATATTTGTTGAAAGTTTTTAGCTACTTAATTTATTTATTTTTTAAGATTCTTCCAAGTAAATTATTTAATTCTCTAAAATAAACATTTTAGGTTCAAACTTAATTTTTTTAGTTTCTACAAAAATGTATTTCTTTAAACGAAATTATTTAATTTTCTAAAATAAAACATTTATTTTTCCAAAGAATTACTTGTTTTTAAGGTTTCTAGTTTTTACAAAATACTTTATAAAATTAGTAACTATAAATTCTTAACTTTTTTGAAACCAGTTAATGTATTTATATTTTTGAGAAAAGTTTTTAGACTCAAACTAAATACATATTTTTTCTGAGTGCTTTTAGCTTCATCAAACTATCATTATAACCTTTGAATCATGGCAAACAAGTAGAACAAGTTGTTATATCTGAGGATCTCTTGATGAACAATTTTATTCTCTGTTTCACTTGAGAAGATTGACATGTTTGTTCTGATAATCACACGCTTACATTTTAACTGAATGTTTTATGTATGTAAATATATAGCATGTAATTAACATGTGCAGCTATTGTTTGTACAATTACTTTTTAGCCCTTAATAATACAAAATTTGTGATGCATGCCAAGAGGGCCAACCATAGCTATTATATCTGTAATGGGATAATGCTCATTAATCTTAAAAATTTTAATAAGATTCTAGAATGTCATGCTGCAACTCAAGAATTTTTTCAAGACAATAATCTTCTCCTTGGGACAGATTTAACAGTAATAAATAATATTTTTGAAGAGATTACTGTAATTTGCGGAGCTGTAAAGAATAAAAATGTAAAAAAAATCTTTATATGTCCTGCTAACTAGAACTATAGTTCCAAACCCTAAATTCATTTCACAGCTCCAAATTGTTATGTCAGTGGCCCATTCCTGCTGCTGTCTCACTTCCAGTGCCACTGCACTCACCCTTCTTCCACCACTATTCCTTTCCCATAGGTCCAGACCCGTTGACCTTCCTTTGCTCTCCACAAGTGGGCCTGGCTGCGGGATCCCATGTGTAGAACTATGTTGCAGGACGCGGCCTGCCCTTGCCAGCTCGGCCTCTCCAGTGTGCCCACAGCATGTGCAAGCTCCCCTTGGCACTTAAATGACCAGCACATACTCTAATCTTCACCAGCCAATGTCTGGCAATCCTGAGGGACTTCAGGCATCTTCCCCAGTGGCAGGGTACCTCAGCATTAGGTCTCTTAGCATGCAAAGTTCCTGCTAGGTATGCTGTATCTACAAACCTATACAAAGACAACTGAGTCTCAAATGGCTTAAAAAGTAACAATAATCTTTATTAATTACCTGTACATATACACAACATGATAAAAAATTTTAATGAAATACACCAAAGTAAAAGTGCGGTATTCGCCTGAGGGATAATTTAACACTACAGTAAACACAGAGGGTAATCAAGAAATGAGCACTACTTAGCTGCCCAGTGAATGGTAATCGGACAATAATCAGTTTGTACTGTATAAAGGTATAAGGACTTGTGTCTATTAATCTGTGCTCTCGACCCATCACTTAAAAAGTAAGCAAATAGTGGATTAACATAATCCTTACATACCCATAAGTAAAGTAGTCACTAGTTTTGATCGAGCATGCTCGGCTGAACACCAGTTCGGCAAAAGCATCTCAATGCTCGACACATGGCGGTATTCGGTTGAATACCGCATGTGGTCGAGCACAATGCTCGAGTCTCCTCCCTGCACGTTATAAATGTGCAGTTAAGTACTGCTCTTCACTGTAATGACGTAGCCATGTTGGTTACTGGCATTACAGTGATTGGCTGGCCGGAACGCGTCATCGGGTTCAATATAGCACCCGATGACACGCGTTCGGCTCAGTGTTAGTCAGGGAATGTTGTACTGAAGAAGGGAAAGATAGTGTAGGGAGTTTTTTATTTTTTTTAAGTTAAAAAACTTTTAAGGACTATTGTGTATGGCAGCAGCAATATATATTTTTAGCGCAACCTGCGCTAAATTGCTAAAACTTTACAGACCCAAAAGTCCTTTTAAGGACTATTGTGTGTGGCAGCAGCAATATATATTTTTAGCGTAACCTGAGCTAAATTGCTAAAATTTTACAGACCCAAAAGTCTTTTTAACCACTTCACTTCCGGGCTATTTGCCCCCTTCCTGACCAGGCCTAATTTTGCAAATCTGAGATATGTCACTTTATGTGGTAATAACTTTTCCAAGCCATTCAGAGATTGTTTTCTTGTGACACATTGTACTTCAGTCATAAATTTGAGTCAATATATTTCACCTTTATTTATGAAAAAAATCCCAATTTACATTTTTTTTTTTTAATTAGCAATTTTCAAAATTTAAATTTCTCTGCTTTTAAAACAGAAAGTGATGCCTCATAAAATATTTATTACTTAACATTCCCCATATGTCCACTTTATGTTGGCATCATTTTAGAAATGTAATTTAATTTTTTTAGGACGTTAGAAGGCTTAGAATTTTAGAAGCAATTCTTAAAAGAAAATTGCCAAAACCCACTTTTTAGGGACCAGTTCAAGTCTAAAGTCACTTTGTGGGGCTTACATAGATGATACCTCCATAAATGACCCCATTGTAGAAACTACACCCCACACGTTACTTAAAACTGATTTTACAAACTTTGTTAACCCTTTAGGCGTTCCACAAGAATTAAAGGAAAATGAAGATAACATTTTTAAATTTAACTTTTTTGGCAGATTTTCTATTTTAATAAATTTTTTTCTTTAACACATCGAGAGTTAACAGCCAAACAAAACTCAGTATTTATTACGCTGATTCTGCGGTTTAAAGAAACACCCCACATGTGGTCATAAACTGCTGTAGTGGCACACGGCAGGGCGCAGAAGCAAAGGAGCGCCACATTGTTTTTGGTAGGCAGATTTTGCTGAACTGGTTTTTAGATGCCATGTCCCATTTGAAGCCCCCAGGATGCACCCTTACAGTAGAAACTCCCAAAAAGTGATCCCATTTTGGAAACTAGGGGATAAGGTGCCAGTTTTATTGGTACTATTTTTGGGTACATATGATTTTTTTATCATTCATTATAACACTTTATGGGGCAAGGTGACCAAAAAATTGGTTGTTTTAGCACAGTTTTCATTTATTTATTTTTACAGCGTTCACCTGATGGGTTTGGTCATGTGATATTTTTATAGAGCTGGTTTTTATGGATGCGGTGATACCTAATATGTATACTTTTTTATTTATTTCAGTTTAACGCAATAATAAAAATTTTTAAACAAAAAAAATATCTTTTAATGTGTTGATGTTCTGAGAGCTATAGTTTTTTTTTATTTTTTGAGCGATTTTCTTATGTAGGGGCTCATTTTTTGGCGGAATGAGGTGACGTTTTTATTGGTACCATATTGTGGGACATACGCCTTTTTAAACACTTGGTGTTGCACTTTTTGTGATATAAGGTGACAAAAATGCCTTTTTTTTAAAACCGTTTTTATTTATTTTACAGTGTTCATCTGAGGGGTTAGGTCATGTGATATTTTTATATAGCTGGTTGTTACGGACGCGACGATACCTAATATGTATACTTTTTTATTTATTTCCGTTTAACACAATAATAGCATTTTTGAAACAAGAAAATTATGATTTAATGTGTCAATGTTCTGAGAGCTATAGTTTTTTATTTTTTTAGCGATTTTCTTATGTAGGGGCTCATTTTTTGTGGAATAAGGTGACGGTTTTATTGGTACCATTTTGTGGGACATATGCCATTTTGATCACTTGGTGTTGAACTTTTTGTGATGTAAGATGATAAAAAAGGCTTTTTTTAACTTTTTTTATGGTTTTTATCAGACTGGGTAGCTCATGTGATATATTTATAGTCACGGACGCGGCAATACCAAATATGTCTATTTTATAGATTTTTTTTCTATTTTTAACTTTTTTTTTAATCCCTTTTTCTTTTTTTATATGTGAAACTGTTTTTTGTTTTTTGTTTTTACCACTTATTTTTTATTTTACACTTTTCATCCCCCATAAGGTCATACAAGACCTCTGGGGGACATTAACTTAACTATTTTTTTACCTTTCACTATTGATTTCTCCTGTAACTGGGGCTGACATAGTAGCCCCAGTTACAGGGGAAATACACCCCTCACAGAGGCTGTACAGCGATATACTGCGCTTTACAGCCTCAGTGCGGGGCTGATCAAGGTCTGTTAAATACCTGACAGCTCCTCCACTCTCCGGCCCCAGCGCTCGAGCGCTGTGTATACAGCGATCTAGAAGGCAGGGACACCTGGGAACTGTCCCTGCCTTCTCTAAGGGTTGCCCTGCTGTCACTGACAGCGGGCAACCCGATCTGCAGCTGCATGATTAGCGTGCAGCTGCAATCTCTTAATGAATGTTCAGAAAAGTCCATTCAGAGATATAGAACCACCTCCCGGACGTTTTTAGTCAACATGCGGATGGGAGGGGGTTAAAGACTATTGTATGAGGCAGCAATATGTATTTTTAGCGCATCCTGTGCTAAATAGCGTGCAATAGTTAGGCCGCTGCAGACAGCGACATTATCTGCGCTACATCTCCTGTGTAACATGTGCACATCCCAAAAATATCTGTGGCATCCAGTGTACCTTTTCCATAGATGGTTTCTGCTGTGGACAGTGACATTAGCTGCGCTATATCTCCTGTGCAATGTGTCCACATCCAACAAATATCAGTTACATCTAGTGTACTTTTGCCATAGACGCTGTCCGCTGCGGACAGTGACACTACCTGGGGTACATCTCCTGTGTAACATTTTCACATCCCAAATACCTGCGACATTCCCTGTAATTTTATATTAGCCACTGCTGATATCAGCAACATTATCTGTGGTATTTCTCCTGTGTAAGGTTTCCACATCCAAAATACTTGTCCCATTCCCTGTAATTTTATATTAGCCATTGCTGACATCAGTGACATTATCTGCGGTATATCTCCTGTATGATGTTTCCAAATCTCAAATGCCTTTTTTTTGCGCATACACTTACAAATCCTACGCTACTGCACGTGTGACATACTTTCAAGCATATATAACATTTAATATGAAGAAGGCGAGCAGTAAGGGACAGGGAAGTGGCCATGCTGCTGATGGTGCACGCAGAGGCAGTGGCCCTGGGCGCGTTGAAACTGTGCCTGCTGCCAGAGCACAAGAAAAACAATCATCCACTGATACCTAGCCTCATGTCCCAGTTTGCAGGGTGGCGCAGGACAACGCTCTCGAAATCAGACCAGTGCGACCAGGTAGTCGGATGTATTGCAGCAGATAATGCTTCCAGTCGGTTAAGCACCACCCTGTCTTCCACCAAGTCCAGTCTCAATAGCCATGAGTCTGGTGAGCACAATCCCCACACTGATCCTTCTTCCTCCCACCATGGAGAGTCTTGCCAAACAAGTGATCCCACACTTGGATATTCCGAGGAGCTCTTTTCAGCGCCATCCTTCATTTGGGCCTCTCGACAAGCCCACTTGAAGAGGGACATGACATCTTGTGCCCTGATTCCCATACTCTTGAGCATCCACAGTCACAAGAAGATGACGGTGGAGAACGGCAATTAGTATTTCACGAGGTGGATGATGGTGATGAGACACAGTTGCCAATAACTGAGGTTGTTGTTAGGTCAACAAGTCAGGAGGATGAGCAGAGTGAGGAAGTGGAAGAGGAGGTGGTGGAAGATGAAGTCACTGACCCAACCTGGGAAGCTGGTAAGCCGAGCGAGGACAGCACTACAGAGGGGGAGGGATCTGCATTACCGCAACAGGCTGGAGGAGGCAGTGGGGTGGCAAAAGGGAGAAAGTGGGCCACACCAAACATGCCCCAAACTGTTCCCCGGAAAACAACATTGCAGAAATCTCCCTTGCCAAAGGGTAGGTGTTCCGCAGTCTGGCGCTTTTTTGAGGAAAGTAAAGAATTGTAATTTGCAACCTGTGCCATACAGAAAAGAGCAGGGGCGTGAATACTAGCAACCTCACCCCCTCCAGCATGATCCGCCACATGGCATCAAAGCACTGTAATAGGTGGGCCGAACGCCTGGGTCCCCAATCTGTTTCTGCGGGTCACACCACTGCCTCCTCTTCCCCTGTGTTACGTCCTGGCCAATCCCCAGTTGAAGGCACAGGCCTGGATGCCTCCCTCCCTGCACCTGGACCTTCGCAAGCACCATTAGCGTCTACACACACTTCCGTGTCCCAGCACAGCATACAAATGTCTTTACCCCAGGCATTTGAACGCAAGTGCAAATACCCAGCCACCCACCCACAGGCTTTAGCACTAAATGCGCAACTTTCCATATTACTGACCCTGGAAATGTTGCCATTTAGGCTTGTGGACACTGAGGCCTTCCACAACCTGATGACGGCGGCCGTCCCCCGTTACGCAGTCCTCAGCCGCCACTATTTTTCACTGTGTGCTGTGCCCGCCTTACACCAGCATGTGTCCCATAACATCACCCGTGCCCTGACCAATGCAGTTACTGGGAAGGTCCACTTAACCACTGACACATGGGCAAGTGCATTCGGCCAGGGACGCTTCATTGGGTGAACATTGTGGAGGCCGGGAGCGAGTCATACCCTGGGATGGCACATTTGCTACCGACGCCAAGGATTGCGGGCCCTAATTCCATCAGGGTTTCTGCCACCACCTACGTTAGTGGCTCCAACCACCACTTCTCCTCCTCTGCCTCCTCCTCCACTTCCATCTCAGAATTATCCTCTTGCATCACCAGTCAGCCATCAGTCGGTAGCTGGAACAAGTGTAGCACTGCAGTGGGGAAGCACAGGCCATGCTTAAAGGGGTTCTGCAGTTTTTTAAACTGATAATCTACCCTCTGGATAGATCATCAGCATCTGATCGGCGGGGGTCCGACTCCCGGGACCCCTGCCGATCAGCTGTTTGAGAAGGCAGTGATGCTGGCAGTAGTGCAGCGGCCTTCTCGCTGTTTACCGCAGGCCCAGTGACGTCACGACTAGTATCCAATGATCTGGGCGGAGCTAAGCTCCATTCAGGGGAACAGAGCTTAGCCCCGCCCAGGCCATTGATACTAGTAATGACGTCACTGGGCCTGCGGTAAACAGCTAGAAGTCGGCCGCGCTACTGCCAGCGCCGCTGCCTTCTTAAACAGCTGATCCGCAGAGAATCAGGGTGTTGGACCCCCGCCGATCAGATGCTGAACTCGACATTCCACATGTTGCCCAGGCTTTGTAAGCAGCAGAGGGCAGTAGTGGAATACCAGCTGCGACATGGTCGTCGACTTTCCAGTCAGCTTCCGCTCTTCACAAGTGAGGATTCGGCATGGTCTCTTCACAAGCGAGGAGTGGGCATGGATGTCTGACCGCTGTGAGGTTGTAAGAAACTTTGAGGAATCAACACAGATGGTGAGCGGTGATAACACTATTATCAGCGTCACCATCCCACTTCTGTGTCTACTCAAACCCTGGCTGCTCAAAATTTAGGCCGATGCTTTGCATGTCGAAGAGGTGGAAATGGGGGAAGACATTACACATGGTGATAGCCAGATCACCCACAGTTCGTCTTCTCAGCGCAAATTGGATGATGATGAGGAGGAGGAGGAGCAGGAGACGGTTGCCTCTGCTACAGAGGGTAGAACCCATGAAAGTTTAATTCCATCTGTTCAGCGTGTATGGGCAGAAGAGGAGGAAGAGGATGAGGAGATTGAGAGTCATCCTCCTGATGATGACAGCAAAGTCTTGCCTGTTGGGACTCTGGCACACATGGCTGACATCATGTTAGGCTGCCTTTCCCGTGACCCACACATTTTACGCGTTTTGGACAACACCGATTACTAGTTTTTCACCCTTCTCAACCCCTGTTACAAAGAGAACTTCTCATCTCTCACTCCTGTGGTGGAGAGGACGAGCAAAATGGTGCAATACCAGAAGGTCCTTGTGGAAAAATTGCCCCTAAAATTTTCAGCTGACAACGCTGGCAGCACAGTACGTAGTTCCTTGGGCAAACGTGGAGGGGAGACGAGGGGAACACACAGTAGTTCCAACAGAGGCAGAGCAATACTCTTCAAAGCCTGGGACAGTTTAATGACACCCCACCAGCACCCTCACACTGATGCACAGTCTAGTGTCACAAGGAGGGAAGAATTTTAGAAGATGGTGAAGGAGTATGTAGCAGACCGTGTCAGCGTCCTCAATGATCCCTCAGTGCCTTACAACTACTGGGTGTCCAAGATGGACACGTATCACGAACTGGCGCTCTATGCCTTGGAGGTGCTGGCCAGCCCTGACGCCAGGGTTTGGCAGAGCGGATATTTAGTGCTGCCGGAGGTCATAATAACTGATAAGCGCCTCAGCCTGTCAACTGAAAATGCTGACAGGTTGACTCTTATAAAAATGAACAAGGCCTGTATTACTCCTGACTTCTCTACTCCACCAGAGGATAGCGGCTGAACATAAAGGAACTTTAAATGTGTTTTTTTTTATAATGTACTAAATGCACTGTATTCCCATGCACCCCTTCCACCAGAAAAAGGGTATATGGTTCAATCTTCCTTTTCTTGTTCTCCTCCTCCTCCTCTTCCATCATATCAACATGCTTATTAGTCTGCCCTCGCTCCTAATGTTGTAGAGGGTAAGCTCACCTGCAGGCCCTCGCATATAATGTAATATAGAGGGTCATCTCACCAGCAAGCCCTTACCTACAATCTTTTAGAGGGTCATCTCACCTGCAGGTCCTTGCATATAAAGTTTTAGAGGGTCAGCTCACCAGCAGGCCCTCACCTACAATCTTTTAGAGGGTCAGCTCACCTGCAGGCCCTTGCATATAATGTTTTAGAGGGTCGGCTCACCAGCAGGCCCTCACCTACAATCTTTTAGAGGGTCAGCTCACCAGCAGGCCCTTGCATATAATGTTTTTGAGGGTCAGCTCACCAGCAGGACCTCAACCATAATGTTTTACAGGTTCAGCTCACCAGCAGGCCGTCGCCCATAATTTTTTCAATGGTTAGCTAAGCAGCAGGCACTCAGGCCATAATTCTTTCAATGGTCAGCTCAGCAGCAGGCACTCACCCCTAATGTTTTAGAGAGTCAGCTCTGCAGCAAACTCTCAACCCTAATGTTTTAGATGGTCAGCTCAGCAGCAGGCCCTTGCCCGTAATGTTTTTGAGGTCACCAGCAGGCCCTTGCTCCTAATGTTTTTCAGGGTCACCAGCAGGCCATCAATCATAATTTTTCAAGGGTGTATGATGCCCTCCTTTATGTGTAATAAAGGGTGTATTGGAGTGGCAGTTCCTTGTAATTTTTGGCAGCCCTTTCACTTAGTGCATAGGCTTTATGAATGTAAGAGTCCCACTACCTGAACAATTGTACCACAATGTGAATGAGGCTGTCTATTTTATGATAAACAGGTTGTATCGGAGTGCCTCTTCCTTGTAATTTTTGGCAGCACTTGCACTTTATATACAAGTAAATATACAGGAAAGAATGTTTCCTAACAATTTTTCCTCTAAAATCGATTTTATCTTTAGTTGTGTGCGTATTATTGTCAGTCTGTAAAAGTGGCATACTACTTGGACAACATCGTTCCCAGCAGGGACCTGGGAGTCCAAGATGCATCCAAACATCCTTCCCATGCTGTTCCAGAACAATTTCAGTGGTGGTTTCATCAATTTCTGACCTTTTCCTATGAACCCGACACCCTCCCCTCTTCAGAGCAGGGGGTGCCTGGTTTAATGCTCGGGCTCTCCTATTGGCTTCCATCCTGAGTTGTTCGACCCGAGCACCCGAACACCCGAGCTCGATGAACACTAGTAGTCACCTGAGAAGGATCTCACACCTCGATGCACGTTTCAGCAACACCTTCATCTGGAGGCACAGCTCTCTTGAAAATGTGCTCTATTTAAATGCACAACCCACAAATCAAGATCAAGCTATTAAAATCAAGTGTGCACCTGTGTTTGAATAGCGTCATGAGGTACGTCTGAAACCACCATCATACCTGGGCACCGCCCACGTCTAACCGGAACTGCACGGCGGGCACGTAATGGCCAGTCACGTGACCGCCTACGTCACCCGGTTTCTAGGATACCGGCACGCTATCAGGAAGTGGCAGGCAGCGCACATCAAGTGCATAACAAGTAGAGATGAGCGAATCAAAGTTGACGAAGTGGAATTCGATCCGAATTTTAGAAAAATTTGATTTTCACCGAATACGAATTTACTCACGCTTCGTGGTAATGAATCACAATTTGCTGCTGCACATGTTAGGACATGGAACATAGAACACTGGGAGAAAGGGATCACCCACAATGCCATTCATGCAGCTAATCAGCACTAATCAGCAGCCAGCCCCTGTGATGGAGCAGCCATTTAAATAGCCTCAGCCAACTTGGATTCAGCCATTTTCAAGTGTACTGGAGAGACAGAAACAGGCACTAGGGACAGTGCCTAGGAAAGACTTTACATTTTTTTGGGCTGAATAGAAGTTCAGGGAGCGAGCATTAGAAGTGTAGGGAAAGGATACAGAGGATTTATTCCACACTATAAAATGAGAACAGGGTCCAATAGGGGAGTGTACAGCCTAGGTAATAGGAACAATCCTATTACACCTTGCTGCACTGATTAGGTATCCAAATGGCCGTTATGCTGCTTTCAGGTTTTCAATAGATGATACTTCTGTAATTTCAGAAGACCTTTCTTGTTATTGGGGTGCAAGTGATGTGTGATACAGCCATTAACAGGGTGTATTACTAGAAATATTTGTATGTCTTAGTACCCATTGTGCGATGCAGTTATATGTTCTAAAGCATTTTTGGGGTGTATTAGTGGAAAAAAAAGGGCTTATTAGCCGTTGTGCGATGAAGTGACAAAATTACAGCCTTTCTTTGGGTGTATTAGTGGAAAAAAAAGTCTTATTAGCCGTTCAGCGGTACAGTTATATGTTCTAAAGCCTATTTTGGGGTGTTTTAGTGGAAAAAAGGTCTTATTAGCCGTTCAGCAGTACAGTTATATGTTCTAAAGCTTTTTATGGGGTATATTAGAGGGTTTATTTGACGTTTAGTGGTGCAGTAATATGTTATAAAGTCTTTTTTGGCAAGTATTAATGGTGGTGTCTTGACCAGCAACCCAGCGGTGCTTGAATGGTTGACTTGGTCATCCACTTCATCCCAAGTGACATTAGACACGCCCAGCCAAGAGTCGGTGGGTTCGTCAGACACAACCATTACATGGCATGGCCCGGAAGCAGGCCCTATGCACTCACCTGTCCTCTACCTGCCTCTGTCCTTTTCTGTTCCCTTAGGGCTCTTTCACACTTGCGTTCTTTTCTTCCGGCATAGAGTTCCGTCGTCGGGGCTCTATGCCGGAAGAATCCTGATCAGTTTTATCCTAATGCATTCTGAATGGAGTGAAATCCATTCAGGATGCATCAGGATGTCTTCAGTTCCGGAACGGAACGATTTTTGGCCGGAGAAAATACCGCAGCATGCTGCACTTTTTGCTCCGGCCAAAAATCCTGAAGACTTGCCGCAAGGCCGGATCCGGAATTAATGCCCATTGAAAGGCATTGATCTGGATCCGGCCTTAAGCTAAACGTCGTTTCGGCGCATTGCCGGATACGACGTTTAGCTTTTTCTGAATGGTTACCATGGCTGCCAGGACGCTAAAGTCCTGGCAGCCATGGTAAAGTGTAGTGGGGAGCGGGGGAGTAGCATACTTACCGTCCGTGCGGCTTCCGGGGCGCTCCAGAATGACGTCATTCTGGAGCGCCCCGGGAGCCGCACGGACTGTAAGTATGCCGCTCCCCCGCTCCCCGCTCCTACTATGGCACCCAGGACTTTAATAGCATCCTGGGTGCCATAGTAACGCTGAAAGCATTTTGAAGACGGATCCGTCTTCAAATGCTTTCAGTACACTTGCGTTTTTCCGGATCCGGCGTGTAATTCCGGCAAGTGGAGTACACGCCGGATCCGGACAACGCAAGTGTGAAAGAGGCCTTAGCCAGTATTATATGCTGTGGGCTCAGCTCCACTATACAGTGAGGACGAGCTACTAGAGGACAGTCAGCAGCTACTGGCCAGCAAAGATCTGGAGGAGATATTCGCTGCTTTCTCTGGTAGACTGGCAAGTAGTGATGAGGACAGTGGTGTGGGAGCTACTGTTGCGAGCGGTCAGGATCCTGGCTTAGAGACCGTTGAGGAGGACATCAGTGACGTGCAGACAGTACTCGATGATGATGTAGCCAATTGCAATTGGGAGCTGGATGACAAAGGAGCTTCACCATCATCGGGAGAAGAGGGTGGAAGCTTGCGCGTGAGGCAGCAGTGGAGCCAGCAGGTCGGTAGCATGGATAGGAGTCAGCAGGGTGGCAGCAGTGGGAGGTCGAAGCCAAATGTGCCGGGGGTAGACCACCCGCTTTGCAGAAGCCTACCTGCCCGGAAAGTAGTGGTGCAGGGTTTCACGGAGGCAGCGGCGGTAGCATTCAGTCAGTGCGAAGTGTTAGGGGTAAAATCACCTACTCGGCGGTGTGGCAGTAATTTGTTAAGCCGCCGGAGGAGGTAAACATGGCCATTTGCCGAATCTGTGGGCAGAAGGTGAAGCGTGGCCAGGGTTCAAATGTTGGCACCACGGCCCAGCGTCAACATATGCAGCATCACCATAAAGTGGCCTGGGAGAACAGTGTCTCCGATGTGGTGGTCCAGCCTGCCACATCACCCACTGCATCACCCAGTGGCACGCACAAGATTTCAGGCAGCCAAGGCTCCACCACCTCAGCCGTAGAGAGCTGTCTGTCCTTCACATCATTCACCGGTCCTGATGCTCCTGCTACTCCTACTCCTTGTCACTCTTTTCGTCAGCAGTTGATCACCGAAGCGATTGCCAAGAGACAGCAATACACGTGTGTTCATCCTATGGCACAGAAGCTGAATGTGCTACTGCCCCAGTTGCTGGTACTGCAGTCCCTCCCTTTCCAAGTGGTGGGCTCTGCACCTTTCAAAGGACTGATGGCGTGTGCCGAGCCAAGGTGGAAAGTCCCAAGCCGCAATTTCTTTGCCAAAAAGGCAGTACCAGCTCTGTGCACGTATGTAGAACAAAAGGTGAACAGAGAAAGGCCATAAATGATTTCTTAATGATCCAAGTGGAGAGGAAACCTTCTGTGTGTAACTTCGATGTCAGCCAGTGGCAGCTCATGCATGACACCTGCCTTTTGCACAGGCCCTTTGAGGAGGCCACGTTATTTGTCAGTCGCCAGGACTACGGGATGAACAACGTCATTCAACTGCTTCATGTCCTGAAACAGATGCTGGTAAATCTGGCTGGTCAGGGGACTGGAGACGTGGCTCCTAGATCTCTAGGCCACATAAGCCCTGTGGGGGCTGAACTGGAGGAGGAGGACATTGGAGCACAAGCAATGTGTAGCGACATGGGGAGGAGGAGCAGGAGCAGCTAGAGGAGTTACAGGGTGATGAGGAAGATGAGGCAGAGGACCAAGACACACAGTGGCAGTATGCAGTGGAGATGGAGGCAAGAAGTCCCTCCGAGTCACTTGCACAAATGGCCCGATGCATGCTCACTTGCTTGCATAGTGACAGCCGAATTGTAACCATTCGGTAGAGGGATGACTTCTGGCTTTCTACCTTTTTGGACCCTTGCTACTGGTCCAAAATGGGGGCCTTTTTTACACCCACTGAGAGGGAGGACAAGCTGAAATACTATAGAGACATCCTATGCAGTCAGTTGGCTGCTGCCTATCTGCAACATTGTCCATCCTCTCGCAGGTTTGACCGGGGGGCCCTCTGCGCTCTCGTTCCACTGCTATGACTGCTGTGGCAGGGTGGGGCATAGGAGCAGAACCAGCTCCATCAGCAGCAGCTTGAGTCTAGAGACGATGATGAGCAGCTTTGTTCACCTGCACAGTGAAGAAACTACTCACCGGCAGCAGCAGCTAGACCTGGAGCAGAACTTCAACCAGCAGGTGGTGGCATACTTGGACAGCACCCTGCCATCCCACTTTGAAGATCCGCTGGACTACTGGGCAGCCAAACTGGATTTGTGTCCGCAACTGGCAGAGTTTTCCCTGGAAAAGCTGTCCTGCCCGCCCAGTAGTGCGGCATCAGAGCGGGTGTTTACTGCAGCGAGGGTCATAGTTACCCCAAGAAGAACTCGCCTGTCCACCCAAAATGTTAAGAGACTGACCTTTGTGAAGATGAATCAGGCGTGGATCAGCCAGGATTTCCACCCACCAATTCCTGATGCATCAGACTAGATTATCCATGGTGCCACACCAACACTTTGAAAAAAGAGACCAGTTTCTTTTGGCTACCTGCCTCAGCTACTATTCTGATGCTGCCACCTGCCTGATGCCACACATCTTATGCCAAGTGCTCCTTTTTTCAACCACCATCTTCAGCTGTTACTGGTATTGCCACCCACCTCCCCTCCCTGCCACCAGGTTACTCTGTGGTCTCCTGATGCTGCTTCCACCTCCACACTATGTCAGCTTGCCACTCTGTGGTCTCCTGATGCTGCTGACACCTCCACACTATGTCACCTTGTAACTCTGTGGTCTCCTAATGCTGCTGCCACCTCCATACTTTTTCACCTTGCCACACTGTGGTCTCCTGATATTGCTGCCACCTCCACACTATGTCCCCTTGCCACTCTGTGGTCTCCTGATGCTGCCGCCACCTCCACACTATGTCACCTTGCCACTCTGAGGTCTCCTAATGCTGCCACCTTCACACTATGTCATTGTGCCATTCTGTGGCCTCCTGATGCTGCTGCTGTCACCTCCACACTGTCATTGTGCCACTTTGTGGCCTCCTCCTGATGCTGATGCTGCTGCAACCTCCACACTCTGTCATTGGGGCACTCTGTGGTCTCCTCATGCTGCTTCCACCCTCCCCACTTCATGACTGGGCCACTATTTTGGCTTTTGGTCTGGCTAACATCGTCATTTATTTGACCCTTCTTTTGATCTGTCAGAAGGAAGGAAAAATTAGACGCATAACGGATCCTGTCAATGTAACAGCTGTAAGGCCTGCATGACATGGTCCCTATTTTGCATCAGAATTGGCTTATGATTTGGTAGCCAAAAGTAGGAGTGGGTACAAAACACAGAAGACATGCAAATATTCCATTCACGTGTCATCTCTGTTTTCGATCCACTCCTGATTTTTTGGGCTTTAGAAATACTGATGGATTACTGACCAAATGCTGACCGAGTGAAGGCGGATGCTCCACAGACAGGATCCATTTTTTGGGGGGGTTATTGTTCTGATGGATCAGAGGAAGGGCAAAATAATTAGTGTAAAAAAAAGATTGGCACACTCATACATGCGGAGCCCCACGGAATTTTAACAATTTATTATAGCTGTACTTGGTTAAAATATAATAAAATACAATACAATAAAATACCTTTGAAAAAAATATAGAAAAAAAAATTAAACAGTGTATACAGTTGTTGCTATATTGTTCTGATTTGCTTATTGCGGATACTGGTGATATCCGAAATAAGTATATTGCCCTGATTATGGCTTGGTTACACGTATACTGTGGCTGTGTCTCATGAACTTGTTAATTCTAATCACTGGTGACTATCTGCTGATTTCAACAATAAACACCAACAAACATATGTGACACTTCTTATCTGCATAGTCCATACACTTCCCAAATGGTCTGTAATCAATTCCTCATGAGAATCCTCTCATGGGCTTTCATTTAAATTTTCAAGAGTTTCCGAAATAATCTTCGAAATTGACCAAAAGATAGAGTTTTTTTCGAGAATTTTTCTACACAGACTTCGGTTTATCTTAGCATTCGAGAAAACGGCATCAGCGAGTCAATGTAAAAGATCGCATGTGAAGATTTTCTATAGACAGAAACCGTGCTGGTATTTTTCGCAAAGTATGCGTTAGAGTTATAATCGATACCAATAACCCACAACTGTGGGCTTACCTTTCCTTTTTATTCAGCCGTTTTTTTCGAGTAGTTGGTTACGATTGCAAGCCGGCGTCCCGGTCTTTACTATGTCGGTTTTTCAACACTCTATATTTCGCAGGGGATGTGTTCCCAGTAATCGCTTTCAGCTGATTAACCCCTTAAGGACACAGCCCTATTTCACCTTAAGGACCAGGCCATTTTTTGCAAATCTGACCAGAGTCACTTTAAGTGCTGATAACTTTAAAACGCTTTGACTTATCCAGGCCATTCTGAGATTGTTTTTTCGTCACATATTGTACTTCATGACACTGGTAAAATGAAGTCAAAAAAATTTTTTTTTTTGCACCAAAAAATACAAAATTTAACATAAATTTGGAAAAATTTGCAAATTTCAAAGTTCCAGTTTCTCTACTTCTGTAATACATAGTAATACCCCCAAAAATTTGGATGACTTTACATTCCTCATATGTCTACTTCATGTTTGAATTATTTTGGGAATGATATTTTATTTTTTGGGGATGTTATAAGGCTTAGAAGTTTAGAAGCAAATCTTGAAATTTTTCAGAAATTTACAAAAACTCAATTTTTAGGGACCAGTTCAGGTCTCAAGTCACTTTGCGAGGCTTACATAATAGAAACCACCCAAAAATGACCCCATATAAGAAACTACACCCCTCAAGGTATTCAAAACTGATTTTGAATACGTTGTTAACCCTTTAGGTGTTGCACAAGAGTTATTGGCAAATGGGGAGGAAATTTGAGAATTTTATTTTTTTGTCTAATTTTTCATTTTAATCCATTTTTTCCACTAACAAAGCAAGGGTTAACAGCCAAACAAGACGGTATCTTTATTGCCCTGACTCTGCCGTTTACAGAAACACCCAATATGTGGCCGTAAACTACTGTACGGCCACACAGCGGGGCGTAGAGTGAAAGGTGCGCCGTTTGGTTTTTGGAAGGCTGATTTTTATGGACTGGTTTATTTACACCATGTCCCATTTGAAGCCCCCTGATGCACCCCTAGAGGAGAAACTCCCTAAAAGTGACCCCATCTAAGAAACTACACCCCTCAAGGTATTCAAAACTGATTTTACATACATCGTTAACCCTTTAGGTGTTGCACAAGAGTTATTGGCAAATGGCGATGAAATTTGAGAATTTCATTTTTTTGCCTAATTTTCCAT
The DNA here is from genome assembly GCF_014858855.1 of Bufo gargarizans. NCBI lineage: Eukaryota > Metazoa > Chordata > Amphibia > Anura > Bufonidae > Bufo > Bufo gargarizans. The sequence continues at coordinate 14,794,137 of NC_058088.1, read as the reverse complement.
TTTAACCCATTTTTTCCACTAATAAAGCAAGGGTTAACAGCCAAACAAGACTGTATCTTTATTGCCCTGACTCTGCTGTTTACAGAAACACCCCATATGTGGCCGTAAACTACTGTACGGCCACACAGCGGGGCGTAGAGGGAAAGGTGCGCCGTTTGTTTTTTGGAGGGCTGATTTTTATGGACCGGTTTTTTGACACCAAGTCCCATTTGAAGCCCCCCTGATGCACCCCCAGATTATAAACTCCATAAAAGTGACCCCATCTAAGAAACTACACCCCTCAAGGTATTCAAAACGGATTTTTACAAACTTTGTTAACCCTTTAGGTGTTGCACAAGATTTAATGGAAAATAGAGATACAATTTCAAAATGTCACTTTTTTGGCAGATTTTCCATAAAAAATTTTTTTTTCCAGTTACAAAGCAAGGGTTAACAGCCAAACAAAACTCATTATTTATGGCCCTGATTCTGTAGTTTACAGAAACACCCCATATGTGGTCGTAAACCTCTGTACGGGCACACGGCAGGGCGCAGAAGGAAAGGAATGCCATACGGTTTTTGGAAGGCAGGTTTTGCTGGACTGTTTTTTTTTACACCATGTCCCATTTGAAGCCCCCCTGATGCACCCCTAGAGTAGAAACTCCAAAAAAGTGACCCCATTTTAGAAACTACGGGATAGGGTGGCAGTTTTGTTGGTACTAGTTTAGGGTACATATGATTTTTGGTTGCTCTATATTACACTTTTTGTGCGGCAAGGTAACAAGAAATAGCTTTTTTGGCAGCGTTAGATCATGTGGTAATTTTATAGAGCAGGTTGTCACGGACGCGGCGATACCTAATATGTATACAATTTTTTTTATTTATGTACGTTTTACACAATGATTTCATTTTTAAAACAAAAAAAATGTTTTAGTGTCTCCATAGTCTAAGAGCCATTGTTTTTTCAGTTTTTGGGTGATTATCTTAAGTAGGGTCTCATTTTTTGCGGGATGAGATGACGGTTTGATTGGCACTATTTTGGGGTGCATATGACTTTTTGATCGCTTGCTATTACACTTTTTGTGACATAAGATGACAAAAAATGGCTTTTTTTACACCGTTTTTATTTTTATTTTTTTACGGTGGTCACCTGAGGGGTTAGGTCATGTGATATTTTTATAGAGCCGGTCGATACGGACGCGGCGATACCTAATATGTATACTTTTTTTTATTTATGTAAGTTTTACACAATGATTTCATTTTTGAAACAAAAAAAATGATGTTTTAGTGTTTCCATAGTCTAAGAGCCATAGTTTTTTCAGTTTTTGGGCGATTATCTTAAGTAGGGTCTCATTTTTTGCGGGATGAGATGACGGTTTGATTGTTACAATTTTGGCATACATGCGACTTTTTTGATCACTTTTATTACCTTTTTTTAGGAAGTAAGGTGGACAAAATTTCAATTTCATCATAGTTTTTTATTTTTTATTTTTATGGCGTTCACCGTTCGGGTAAAGTAACATGACCGTTTTATAGATCAGGTCGTTACGGACGCGGCGATACCAAACATGTGTAGGGAATTATTTTTTTTTTATTTCTAATCAGTGATAAATGTGTTTTTTGATTTTTTTTCACTTTTTTTTTGACCCAGACCCACTTGGTTCTTGAAGATCCAGTGGGTCTGATGTCTGTATAATACAGTACTGTACTCTATATAGGGCACTGTACTGTATTTTACTTACACTGAACAGATCTATGCTTTCAGCACAGATCTGTTCAGCACCATGGACAGCAGGACGCCTGAGCAGGCGTCCTGTTGCCATGGGAACCTTCCCCGTCTGCTCAGTTATGGTCAGAACTGCGCAGACGGGGAAGGGGAAGGACAGAGCTCTGGGGGGCTGTCTGGGGGCTCTCTCCCTCTCCATCGGGGGGCTGCAAAGGCACTGCAGCCCCCCGATCGGAGAGGGAGGGAGCTCCCTCTTACTGTTAACTTTTTCCATACAGCGGTCCGTACGGACCGCTGTATGGAAAGGGTTAAACGGCTGACATCGCATCACCGATGTCAGCCGTTTATACCAGGGTGCCAGCAATGTGCTGGCACCCTGGTATACCCACTGTACACCAACGATTACGCAATAGGAGGCGGGCGGGGGATCGCGATCCCGCCTGCCGCACCGCCCGCCTCCCGCACCGCCCCCACCGCCCGCAACACCCCCCCTGCACCTCTCACCGGTCTAAAATCATTCAGAGGTGCAGGGGGGGGGGGGTGATAAATATATATTTTCGCCACACTAAAGTTTCTGATCGCCGCGGTCAGGGACCGCAGCGATCAGAAACTGCAGAAAGCGCAACAAACCGCAGGTCTGAATTGACCTGCGGTTTGTTGCGATCGCGGACATGGGGGGGTCACGGGACCCCCCCGCTCATTTAGCCGAGGTGCCTGCTCAATGATTTGAGCAGGCACCTTGTTCCGATCACAGCCGGCCGCACGGCAGTGATCGGAACAACACATGACGTACCGGTACGTCATGTGTCCTTAAGGACTCGGGAAACATGTCGTACCGATACGTCATGTGTCCTTAAGGGGTTAAAGGTAGGTGTGTGCAAAGGCTTCTTTCTTGAATCCTCAATATCCTTTGTTGTTAACAGTGCACTGTTTGATCGGGTTCAAGTCTTTCAGGGGTGAAACTTACGCCAGACGCGTTTCGGGGATAACTCTCCCCTTCCTCAGTGGCATCCTCTGTGGGTTGAGTTCACACTGGAGTTATTTGGTCAGTTTTGGCACCGTAACTGCCCAAATAAGTGAAGTGTGCAGTGATTCTAAGATGCCTGTCATGTGCATGTCATACTGACTTACAGTATTATTTCATTACCACAGCAGAGTCCCTATGCCTGTTACTGCAAGGCACAGTGTTCTACACCACTATAAAGGCTCTCTGCAGCCAGGAAATAGCTGTTTTTTAACATGATTCACCATAAATAAATTCGGATCGAGACAAATTTTTTCGAAAGATTCGGCGAACTGGCCAAATCGAATTTTTGAGAAATTTGCTCATCTCTAATGACTATGTTATGACTAGGCTATCACAATTATTTGACCTACACTACTTCATGAACTTAACAGTAGGGAATTTTGTGGAGAAGGCTCTGAAATGTAGGCACTATGTGGCTCTAATGTATTGAGCATAGTATGCTAAGGACACCCTTGCAGATGTAGCCAGTGTTGTTTTTACACCAGCTGTGCCAGGATGGTCACTTCAACCTTTTGCATTACTATAATGTGTTGTTGTTTTTTTTGTGTTAATGCTATAAAGTTAGTCAAAATAACGATGGCTACATCTGTATTAAAGGGTATCACTTATGTCAACTAGTGTTGGGTAAGGATATGTACCAAAGAGGCATCTCATGCAGGTCTGGGACTCTTGGAGAGAATAACCACTGGTTAGTGTTATTCCCTTTGGAGGGGAATATATGGTCCAGCAGAATAAGCAAACTCTTAAAATCATAAAGTTTAATTGATTTATTTAAAATAGGATGAAATCCCAATAATTGAGATATAAAATTGGCCAATAATGTAATAATCCTAAAGACCAGACATACAAAAAAATATCATGGGATCTACCAGGTGTAGGCAGGAGGAAGGGGGGGGAGGAGGAAAGGGGGAACCTTTCAAACCCTTCACTGACCCTGTCTAACCCTCTGCCCAGGGATGCCCCTGTATGGTATGGACTCCCTGTCCTCATACCTAGACTAAATGTGCCCTGGTTGTCCCTATATTACACAAATAGCAATAATTTTAACTATGTTATTGGTGTCCCCGCTAGATACAACTATGACGGGGGCTATCCAGTACACGAAGGTACCACCTCGACGCGTTTCTCCCTATAGTACGGGTTCCTCAGTCACTATTATATAACAGATGAAAAAGTTGATATAAAAAAATAATGTTAACTGCAGCAGTGGCAATCGTGAATCTTATACATGTCATTCAGAATTTACACAAAACATACAGACTTCCATGCAATGTCAGATGAAAGACACTGTGATAACCCGACAAATACCGGTTCCACAGTATTACAATCACTACCCACAATATTGTTTAGTATAAATTGTGGCAGTGCCAGTGAGGGATCCACAATCAGTGGAGGACGTCATGCCCTGAATCTCCACTTTCACATTCATCAATGATATTCACTACAGCAGTGGTAATCAAGCGTCTTAAACACGTCCTCCAAAAGATACAACAAAGACACGCACTTTCTTGCAATATCAGATGAGAAACACTGTGATGACCTGTGAACAAAAGCCAGACAATGACCTAGGGGTTCACATTCAACAGAATAATAATAACCCCTGCCTATAGGCCACACAACATAACATACCCGTCTGATAGCGGTTCCCAGATATTGCAATCACTATCCACAATATGATTTCCTGTAGAGTTGTGATGATGTTGGTAAGGAACCTGCGGTCCTAAAAATTAACCACGTATGATACAAAGGTTCACTGGACATATAGGAATAAAGGGGAACTAGGCGAGAACGGGTAAGAAATATATCTCCATTTATGGCAATTGGTCAATTGCCATAAATGTAGATATATTTCTTATCCATTCTCGCCTAGTTCCCCTTGACATGCCTTGTATGATCATCCACCGATGGATGGATAAGAATAAGAATTACCTCCTGAGTAACCCATACTATAGGGAGAAACGTGTCGAGGTGGTACCTTCGTGTACTGGATAGCCCCTGTCATAGTTGTATCTAGCGGGGACACCAATAACACAATAAGGTAATTATTGGGTTAAGTTATTGCTATTTGTCAGGGCATAACGTCCTCCACTGATTGTGGATCCCTCACTGGCACTGCCGCAATTTATACTAAACCATATTGTGGGTAGTGATTGTAATACTGTGGAACCGGTATTTGTCGGGTTATCACAGTGTCTTTCATCTGACATTGCATGGAAGTCTGTATGTTTTGTGTAAATTCTGGAAGACGTGTATAAGATTCAATATTGCCACCGCTGCAGTTAACATAATTTTTTTATATCAACTTTTTCATCTGTTATATAATAGTGACTCATAAAAATTACCTCCTGAGGAACCCGTACTATAGGGAGAAACGCGTTGAGGTGGTACCTTTGTGTACCGGATAGCCCCCATCATAGTTGTATCTAGCAGGGACACCAATAACACAGTAAGGTCATTATTGGGTTAAGATATTGCTATTTGTGTAATATAGGGACAACCAGGGCACATTTAGCCTAGGTAAGAGGACAGGGAGTCCCTACCATACAGGGTCGTCCCTGGGCAGAGGGTTAGACAGGGTCAGTAAAGGATTGGATAGGTTCCCCCTTTCCTCCCCCCCCCCCTCCTCCAGCCTACACCTGGTGGATCCCATGATATTTGTTTGTATGTCTGGTCTTTAGGATTATTACATTATTGGCAATTTGTATATCAAGTATCTGGATTTCATCCCATTTTAAATAGATCAATTAAACTTTATGATTTTAAGAGTTTGCTTATTTTGCTGGACCATATGTTTTGTTTCAAGTAACTCTATTGCATCAATTGTATCATATTGCTGGATTTGCCCTTTGGAGGGGAACCAGCACAGGCGTAATGGAAGTGAAAGTGTGGGCTAAAACACCAGGCTCTTCTGATCTGGTTGGAAATCATGGCGCCAAAACTGTTGGCCCAGTTGCATCTTTGCCATGGAGTTTCCTATGTTTACTACTGGCTCTGGTCACCCTAAAAACACAGCACTGTATTCATTTAAAGGATGAGTGGAGAGCCCACATCTAATGACAGTCAGATATTTTGCTACTCCTCATGAATAAACAATATGAAATCTATTGAAAAGGTATGTTGTCCTCAACGCCCTTCTTTTTTCTCATTAAATTTGCTTGTGAGTTTCACAATTTGTCTGCCGCTTGTCCTCAGGCTCTACAGAGGCGGCACCATGCAGCTATGTTTAGAGATGTTTAAAGATTATCACTAACCTTATTATGTTTCCCCCTACGGCTTAATTACGCAGTCTAATTATCCTGCTGATTTATTGACATATTGAGAACCAAGCCAGTTGTTCATATGTCAAAGAAGACAAGATCCGACTGTAGAAAACGTGGCTGAATTGATGCAGTAATCTTCTGAGCTGAGTATATAATAAAGAGAGATTAAAGTATGTATATATAGATTAGAGCTTTCCGAATTTTCTTTGTTTCTGCATCAATTTAACGTAAATTTACATCAGATTTTCACATAAGTACTACAAGTGAATAAAGATATGCAAATACAACAAATCAGTCAAAAATAGTAGACTTTGTCATTTATTTATTGAGGAAAAGGATCCAATATTACATGTTCATGGGCGGCAATTGTATGTGAACCTTTGCTTTCAGTATCTGGTGTGACCCATTGTGAAGCAATAACTGCAACTAAACATTTTTGTTGCAACTAAAGTTAATTTTAGAATAGTAGTGCACATTGGCTTGGAGGAATTTCAGTCCATTCCTTCCTACTAAACAGCTTCAGCTTTGTTATAGTGCTGGGTTGCCTCCCATGAACTACTCAATTCAGGTCCTTACACAACATATTTATTGGATGAAGGTCAAGTCGCTTGGTCATTCTAAAACCTTAACTTGATTTTGGTAGAACTACTTGTGTGCTTAGGGTCGCAAGGATGAGCGAATTGATTCTAAAGAAATGTGATTCATTCCGAATTTCACAAAAAAATCGTCTGCCTAATAAATCTGAAGCTTTTGGGATTTGTTTCAGATGAATCACTTAAAAATGGTGCCCAGCGCCATTCCACTTGTTGGTGCCGATGGGAGACATAGGGAGTCTGTCACCACTTACATTCGGTGGGCGTCAATGCTCGTGGCATATTAGGAGTTAAACAGCCCGGATCGGCACTCATGCCGCTCCGGGCTGTTAGAGCTCTCCCCTGTACCGGTTTGTGAAAAGCTCGCAGCCCAGCCTAAGGTCCTTTAGTGACCGTCTGCTGAGGTTAGGCTGTACAACCAACACTGTCCCAAGCGGAGATAGACTGCACTCATCGCCTACAGGTTCCTGTGGATATCATTTCATCCAGAGACTGAATTCTATAAGCTGTGTAAATTTTGTATCTTTAATGTACTGTCACTGTAATTCTTTTATCTTGTAGTTTTTGTACTTTCTGTGCTGCTGTAACACATAAGGATTATCTTATCTTCTTGGTGGTTACTAAGGCATTTAAAGACTGTTTACAACATTTAGGCATTGTTTGAGCATTGTTATAGCTCTCTAATAGAGAAGGGCAAATTTCAAAAAATTTGTCTTGGGTCCGTTTAGGTCAAATCGGCCTTCAGATTCAATTCAGTCACAATAAATTTGGTCCAAATTGAAAGTGCCCAAATTATCCTGAATAGTTGTGTCAGTCGCTCTGGGCTCTCCCACGACTGTATCCAACCACTTTCAAGCTCTTTAATGTCAAGACAAGCATTAGTAATGTCAAAGTAACAACATATATGCCTATAGGTAAGAGGACGGTAGCCATTGGTAACAAACACTCTGCTTATTACCATACTACACTGATGGATTATTTTTTTGTAGGCAAAAAAAAAATGGCCCAAAAACTAACAATGCCTTCTTCATTTATAATGAGTTTTATGCTTGTAGAATCAATTTGCTCATCTCTTACTTTACTTTAGTAGAGAACATCTAGCTTAATAAAAGATAACACAGTAAGCAGGGGTGCACCTGGACTTTCTGCTGCCTGAGGCGAAAACGGAAACAAAGCCCCCTCCTCCCGACAATGCCAATTTCTTAACCTAACCCTTTCCCTCCAGCCCTACTGTTAAATACATATTTGGAAAACATTACATACAGAGCTACAGAACATACAGGGTAATACAGTGCCACATACCTCTGGCATCCAGTGATGTGTCCTCTGATGTAGACGTTCTCTTTCTTTATCTTCTCCATTCAGACCAGACCGCTATTGTCCTATTTTTTATTTATTTTTTGCCTTCTGTTGTCTCTGCAGAGTTTGACAACTACTTTTCCATCCTCCTTCCCACCTTCTGAACACTCCATCCTGCCACCTCTATTACTGTGCCCACTGTGCTTTCCAATACTATACCTTAGAAACAGATAATCCCCCTGAAAATACTATTACCACACAGTAAGTTCCCCTTCAATAATTACTGACACACAGTGCCCCAAAAAATAACTGCCCAGCAAAAAAAAGTCCCTGAAACTTATAGTGCCATAAACATAGTGTCCTCCAAAAATAATTGTGCTAACCTGATACAGTGCCAGCGTGCCTCCCAATGTAACAGTCCTCCCAAAAGTTCCACCAATAGTAATAATTCTCTGCCGGAGTGAACTATATGGTAACTGTGCACCCAATAGTAATAATGTCCCTCACTTTGCCCCCAGAAGTAATAATGTCCCCATAGTGCTCACAGTAGAAATAATTCCCCCTACAATGTGTGCCTTTACAAAAAATACCCCCTTATAATGTGTGCCAGTACAAAAAATGACCGCTTATAATGTTTGCCAGTAAAATAATTCCCCTTGTAATATGTGTATGTAATACATAATGTGCGGCAGTACAAAAATGCTCCCTTATGACCTGTGCCAGTACAAAACAAAATCGTAATCGCGAATATTCCATTTTTTTTCATCGGTAACCTCCCTTCTTGCTTGTGGGCCAATGAGTGGGCTGCAATATTTTTGTCAGAACTTAGCAACATCCCTAGCAACCAATAGGAAAGTTGCCTACCCCTTACTATATAAGAAACTCCCCAGCAGCCATTTTCTGCTGTTTTTTTACAGTCCGGAGAGAGAGAGAGAGCAGTGACATTACTGTGCTCTGTGCTTTCATCTGGATCCTATTTCTTATCCAATTACATTAGATAGTTAGTTAGCTCCTATATATAATACAGATAGTTAGTGGGAATAGCTGATAGGTTCCAGTGCAGCGAGTTAGGGAGTGTGATAGGTTCTGCTGTCCATACATACATGCTACAGACATAGTGATGTGATGTCACAACAATACTGCACCAATCAATAATATCTACTCAGACCTGCTAAAATGTGAAGTTGCATGTATTGCCCCAAAAATATGCACATTATTAGTGCCGATTTGCACAATCGCAAAAATACTGACTGGAGATCACAAATTCTAGAATTTGTGAATTTATTGTAAATATAGAATTTTCTCGAAATATTGCAAAAACGACGATTGCCTATGCAGCTCATCACTAATGAGCAGAAGAAGGCCGTAAATGATTTCTTGATGATGCAAGCAGACCAGAGCACTCCCCTGTATAACTTCAACGTTTGCCAGTGGCAGCTCATGTATGACACCTGTCGTTTGCTCAGGCCCTTTGAGGGGGTCACTTTATTTGTCAGTCCCCAGGACTATGAGATGAACGACATCATTCCACTCCTTCATGTCCTGGACTAGATGCTGATAAATCTGGCTGGCCAGAGGACAGGAGACATGGCACCTACATCTCACAGCCACCTGAGCCCTGTGGGGTCTGAACTGATGGAGGAGGAGAAGGACATTGACATACAAGCAGTGTATACTGAAATGGGTGTTTTTTCTGAAAAGGGACAGGAGAGGAGCAGGAGGAGCATGAGGAAGATCAGGCAGATGACCTTGACACTCCATAGCAGTGTGCAGTGGAGATGGAGGCAGGGAGTACCTCCGAGTCCTTTGCACAAGTGGCCAGATACATGCAGAGTTGATTGCGTAATGACAGCCATAATATTACCATTCGGCAGAGGAATGACTACTGGCTCATCCTATGTAGTCATGTAGTCATTGCCTATGTGCGCCATCACCCATCCTCACGAAGGTCTTACTGGGGGGGCCTTCTGTGCTCACGTTCCACTGCCATGACTGGTGGAGGGGGTGAGGGGGCAGGAGCAACCAACTCCATCAGCAGCAACTTAAATCTGGAGTCTCTAATGAGCACTTTTCTTCACACACCTACTAAAAAAAAAACATCTGGAGCAACAGCAGGACATGGAGCAGAAGCTGAACCAGCACGTGGTTTCATACTTGGACTGCACCATACATCCGCCACCTTACATCCAAGATCCCCTGGAATACTGGGCAGCCAAACTTGATTTATATCCGCAACTGCTGAGTTTGCCCTGGAAAAGCTTTCCTGCCCAGCCAGTAGTTTGGCATCACAGCGGGTATTTAGTGCATCAGGGAGCATAGTTACCCCAAGGAGAACTCAACTTTTCATTCAAAATGTTAAGAGACTAACATCGTAAAGATGAATCAGGCATGGATCAGCCAGAATTTCCTTTGCCTGATGCATCAGACAAGATCATTCTGGGTGCCTCACTCAAACTTTGTGAAAAGAGATGCATTTTTTTCTGGCCCCCTGCTTCAGCCACTATTCTGATGCTGCCACCCCCCTGATGCGACACATCTGCTGCCTCTGCTGTCATCTTCTCCTATTGCCACCCACCTAGATCTGTCCCCAGATTCAGATCCAGTTGTTTCTGTGTGTTTATCTGTTGACATTGCATTTAACTGTGTTGTAATTAATTTGCATTATATTGTATGGTAACAGCACCATCTATTGATGAGTTTATGTATTTCATCCAGCCAGTTTTTTTCCCTATGCATTAGGGGAGTCCCAGGGCATTGTGGGTAGTTCCTGGTTCTTTCTAGTCTTGTGCTGGTACAGCAAGCAGCCACCATCTTATGTCTCAGGAGCCATGCACTCTCACAGGTTTTCCTGCTCCATCATCTGTTATTTAGCCTGTTTTTAAGCATAGTCGGTAAGTTTGGTATCTTGTGACATTTACCATAGTTTATGTATGTTACTTGTATCTGATAGCTTATTACTATCTGCGTGTATAGCGGATTCTTCTGTGTCTTATGCCATGTACCATGGATATTTATGTTCTAAAATATTACTGTTTTATTCTGTAGTTTCACCTTTCCTGTCAATCTACTAGCAATAAAGAGAACGTTAAAGCGGAACAGTCTTTTATTCTCAGAAGACAGAAGGTTTAGCTACATGTCAGATTACACATCGTGCTAACGTGTATAAGGACAGTATAGTGAAACAACTGCTGAGAAAAAGCTCAGTGAATAACTGCCAAAGACAGCAGTAAAACGACCGCTGAATACAAGCTCAGTGAATAACTGCCAAAGACAGCAGTGAAACGACTGCTGATAACAAGCTCAGAAGATCAGACTAGACAGAGCCGGCATTATCCACGCAGAGCCTACTTACGGATATTGCAGCAGTCTCCTAACAGTCACAACATGTCTAATAGTTGAGCATCTTCAGTCAAGACAAGGTTTCAGATAAGTGGCTCTAACAGTACATTGATCAGAGAAGCTGCCGCCATTGCCTGCGCAAAAGCAGAAGCCGCAAAGGCAAAAGCCAGCTTCAGAACAGTATTACACAGACCGGATTAAACCAGAGACTTCCAACAGGTATGGCCGTGTACCACACATTCACTCTGAAGATAAAAGAGAGATAGGAGGCAGCGCCTCATGTGTGGTATTGTATACTAGTAGGTGCAAGAGATAGATAAAAACTCTTACCAGAAGGTGTTGTGAACAGTCACAACACCTATATGAAGCTTGGGCTGATTTTCCCGATCAGTGTGCGGGGTGCCTGCGCTGCTGCCTAGGTTCCAGCCCCGTGCCTTGGAAGCATTCGTCGGGGAGAAGTAAGTTGCAGAAGAAGAAAGAAGATGAACCTTTGGATGGCGCTGTCAGCAGGAGTCAGAAGCGGGTAGGTATTGATAACAATACTTTTTATTTTCAGTCAACGCGTTTCAGGGGCGGAGAGCCCCCTTCATCAGGACAGTATACAATATGTATATTGTATACTGTCCTGATGAAGGGGGCTCTCCGCCCCTGAAACGCGTTGACTAAAAATAAAAAGTATTGTTATCAATACCTACCCGCTTCTGACTCCTGCTGACAGCGCCATCCAAAGGTTCATCTTCTTTCTTCTTCTGCAACACATTCACTCTGACAACACAACACCAGCCGATTCCAGCGCCAATCAAGCCACAATGGACATTGCCAGGTTCCTTGCTCGATGTGAGCTGGTCACCAAGGGGCTTGTAAAGTTCAGCAACCCCGCTGAGAACTATCGAGCTTGGCAAACTTCCTTCCAAAATGCCACCAGAGACGTAGGTCTGTCATGTAGTGAGGAACTGGATCTCCTGGTAAAATGGCTGGGAAGTGAGTCCGCCGAACACGCTAAAAGGATTAGCGACATCAATATAAATTATCCAGATGTTGGTCTAAAAAGGGTCTGGGATAGACTTGATGAGGTTTATGGTGCAGCAGAGGTTATAGAAAGCAACTTATTTAAGAGAATTGAGGACTTTCCGAAAATAGCGAACAAAGGCTATTCAAAGCTTAGAGAGTTAAGTGACTTATTAATGGAGCTGAGTGTAGCAAAGGCAGAAGGAGATCTGGTGGGATTGACATTCCTTGACACTGCTAGAGGTGTGAATTCTATAGTTCAGAAGTTCCCATACAGCCTGCAAGAGAAGTGGGTCATGTATGGTTCACGGTATAAACAGACTTACAATGTACAATTTCCTTCATTTAATGTGTTTGTAGATTTTGTCTCTGAACAAGCAAAAATCAGAAATGATCCTAGCTTTGATTGAGTGTTCAGCTCCTGTCATAGAGGAGACAAACCCAAGGACCCGAGCAGGCAGTGTCCCTTACACAGGAAGCCTCATTCCCTACTCAAGTGCAGAACCTTCAAGGAAAAGTCATTGGAAGACTGCAAGACCTTCCTCAAGGAGAACAACATCTGTTTTAAATGCTGCTTTTCAACTTCGCACTTTGCCAGGGACTGTGAGGTTAGTGCAAAGTGTGCAGAATGTGACAGGACAAACCATAACACAGCTCTACACCCTGGGCCACCACTGTGGGCTTCACCCAAAACCCAAGAGCATAGCGGGGAGCCTAAGGACACAAATACTGACACTTTGGCAGTTACTTCTAAATGTACAGAAGTTTGCAGAGACCTCAGAGGAGGCAGATCCTGTTCTAAAATCTCCCTCGTGAAGGTTTACCCAGCAGACGACCAAAGCAAAGCCATCAAAGTGTATGCAATTCTAGACGATCAAAGTAACAAGTCGTTAGCAAAGTCTGCCTTCTTTGATAGCTTCGACATCAGAGGACCCGATGCCCCCTACTCTCTCGCTGGTACTGTGGAAACAGCTGGAAGGAGGGCAAGAGGCTACATAGTTGAGTCCAGCGATAGTCAAGTGCATCTGCCTTTACCAACTATACTGGAATGTAACCAGATTCCTGACAACAGGTCCGAGATACCCACGCCAGAAGTAGCAGAGCATCAGCCTCACCTGAAGCGTATAAGACACCTGAACCCGAACCTTGAACCTGAAGCTCAGATAGTCTTACTCCTCGGGAGGGATATCCTACAGGTCCACAAAGTTAGACAGCAGATCAATAGACCTCACAACACTCCATATGCCCAGAGACTTGACCTAGGATGGGTCATTGTAGGAGAAGTCTGTTTGGGAGGTGTACACAAACCAACTACTGTCAACAGCATGCTTACCAGTACACTTGAGAATGGACGCCCATCTCTTCTCCAACCATGCGAAAATCACTTCTTCATCAAGGAACTGCCTCAAAGCACTTCATCACCAGGTACCCTTGCAAGTCCTGCCTACGATGACTTCATCTGAGATGCCAATTAAGAGCACCTGGGATCCACAGTCTTCCACAAGACTAAAGAGGACAATCGTATGGCGATGTCATTCGAAAATAGACTGTTCCTAGATTTAATGGCGCAGGGAATGGTGCAGGACGAAACAAGAAGCTGGGTTGCAAGAAGCCTCAAAGACAACGTTTACCCAACAATAGAGAACAAGTTTTCAAGCGATTTGTCTCTGTCAGGCACAGCCTACGAAGTAAACCTGAGATGAGAGATCACTTCTTTACCTTCCTGGAAAAGATATTCCATGTAGAGTGAGCACCCACACTTCGAGACTCAGAAGAGCGCTGATACCTGCCTATGTTTGGGGTGTATCACCCAAAGAAGCCAGGTCAGATCAGAGTAGTGTTTGACTCAAGTGCCAAGTGTGAAGGCTTATCATTGAACAAAGTTTTGCTGTCAGGTCCGGATCTAAACAACAAGCTCATAGGAGTGCTTCCCTGTTTTAGCAGAGACTCCGTTGCATTCACGGCTGATATCCAACTGATTTTCCATTGCTTCCTAGTTAAGAAAGAACATAAACATTTCTTGAGATTCCTATGGTTCAAGGATAACGATCCCTCTAAAGATGTTACAGAGTATCGTATGAAAGTTCACATCTTCGGCAATAGTCCTTCTCCTGCAGTCGCCATCTATGGATTAAGAAGTGCAGCTCAGGAAGTAGAAGAAAAGTACGGAGCGGATGTCAGACTCTTTGTAGAGAAGGACTTCTATGTGGATGACTGTCTGAAATCAATGCCCTCAGATGAGACTGCAATCAGTCTTCTTAAAAGAACCCAGGAGATGCTCTCTCTGTCTAACCTGGGGCTACACAAGATCGCTTTTAACAGCCAGGAATTGATGGAAGCCTTTCTTTCTCAGGACCATTCAGAAGACTTAAAGGATTTAGATCTAGGCTGTGGCTCACCTCCGATGTAATGGAGCCTTGGCCTACTATGGGACATAAAAGCTGATATTTTTACTTTCCAGGTTAGCAGAGAAGAAAAACCCTTTACTCTCAGAGGAGTACTGTCGACCATAAGCAGTTTATATGACCCACTGGGATTTGCAGCTCCTATACTCATCGAAGGTAAAGCTATGTTAAAGAGACTTCACCAGAGAAGGGTCGAACTGGGACACTCCCCTTCCAATGAAGGAAAGAACCACGTGGATGGCCTGTAAGAATTCCCTTACAGCCTTAAGCCTCTTTCACACTTGCGTTGTCCGGATCCGGCGTGTACTCCACTTGCCGGAATTACACGCCGGATCTGGAAAAACGCAAGTGTACTGAAAGCATTTGAAGACGGATCCGTCTTCAAAATGCTTTCAGTGTTGCTATGGCAGCCAGAACGCTATTAAAGTCCTGGTTGCCATAGTAGGAGCGGGG
Source organism: Bufo gargarizans (assembly GCF_014858855.1). Taxonomy (NCBI): domain Eukaryota; kingdom Metazoa; phylum Chordata; class Amphibia; order Anura; family Bufonidae; genus Bufo; species Bufo gargarizans. The sequence goes on along the minus strand of NC_058088.1, from coordinate 14,779,048 downwards.
AAGCGGGGGAGCGGCATACTTACAGTCCGTGCGGCTCCCGGGGCACTCCAGAATGACGTCAGAGCGCCCCATGCGCATGGATGACGTGCCATGCGATCACGTCATCCATGCGCCTGGGGCGCCCTGACGTCACTCTGAAGCGCCCCGGGAGCTGCATGGACGGTAAGTATGCTGCTCCCCCACTCCCCACTACACTTTACCATGGCTGCCAGGACTTTAGCATCCCAGCAGCCATGGTAACCATTCAGAAAAAGCTAAACGTCGGATCCGGCAATGTGCCGAAACAACGTTTAGCTTAAGGCCGGATCCGGATCAATGCCTTTCAATGGGCATTAATTCCGGATCCAGCCTTGCGGCAAGTCTTCAGGATTTTTGGCCGGAGCAAAAAGCGCAGCATGCTGCAGTATTTTCTCCGGCCAAAAAACGTTCCGGTCCGGAACTGAAGACATCCTGATGCATCCTGAACGGATTTCACTCCATTCAGAATGCATTAGGATAAAACTGATCAGGATTCTTCCGGCATAGAGCCCCGACGACGGAACTCTATGCCGGAAGAAAAGAACGCAGGTGTGAAAGACCCATATCTGATCTTCACATAGCTCGTCCATATGTTTCTGTACCAACAAACCCAGGTTGAGACACTAAAACATTGTGTTTTCTGCGATGCTTCAGTCAAAGCAATTGTGGCTGTAGCTTACTTGAAGACATTAGATACCAGCGGACAATGCCATGTAGAGTTTGTCATGAGTAAAGCGAAACTAACGCCACTTCAGGAACACACAATACCACGCCTGGAACTATGTGCTGCGGTAATAGCAATGGAGTTAGCCAAACTCATCGCTGCAGAAATGGACCTGGAGATTAAAGACTCTGAGTTCTATACTGATAGCAAGATAGTACTTGGATATATCTGTAATGAAGCTAGATGCTTCTATGTCTACGTCAACAACAGAGTGCTAAGGATCAGAAGTAGAGTTGAGCGAACACCTGGATGTTCGGGTTCGAGAAGTTCGGCCGAACATCCCGGAAATGTTCGGGTTCGGGATCCGAACCAGATCCGAACTTCGTCCCGAACCCGAACCCCATTGAAGTCAATGGGGACCCGAACTTTTCGGCACTAAAAAGGCTGTAAAACAGCCCAGGAAAGAGCTAGAGGGCTGCAAAAGGCAGCAACATGTAGGTAAATCCCCTGCAAACAAATGTGGATAGGGAAATGAATTAAATTAAAAATTAAATAAATAAAAATTAACCAAAATCAATTGGAGAGAGGTTCCATAGCAGAGAATCTGGCTTCCCGTCACCCACCACTGGAACAGTCCATTCTCAGATATTTAGGCCCCGGCACCCAGGCAGAGGAGAGAGGTCCCGTAACAGAGAATCTGTCTTCATGTCAGCAGAGAATTAGTCTGCATGTCATAGCAGAGAATGAGGCTTCACGTCAGCCACCACTGCAACAGTCCATTGGCATATATTTAGGCCCAGCACCCAGGCAGAGGAGGGAGGTCCCGTAACAGAGAATCTGTCTTCATGTCAGCAGAGAATTAGTCTGCATGTCATAGCAGAGAATGAGGCTTCACGTCAGCCACCACTGCAACAGTCCATTGGCATATATTTAGGCCCAGCACACACACAGGCAGAGGAGAGAGGTCCCGTAACAGAGAATCTGGCTTCATGTCAGCAGAGAATCAGTCTGCATGTCATAGCAGAGAATGAGGCTTCACGTCAGCCACCACTGCAACAGTCCATTGGCATATATTTAGGCCCAGCACACACACAGGCAGAGGAGAGAGGTCCCGTAACAGAGGATCTGGCTTCATGTCAGCAGAGAATCAGTCTGCATGTCATAGCAGAGAATCAGGCTTCACGTCAGCCACCACTGCAACAGTCCATTGTCATAAATTTAGGCCCAGCACCCAGGCAGAGGAGAGAGGTCCCGTAACAGACAATCTGGCTTCATGTCAGCAGAGAATTAGTCTGCATGTCATAGCAGAGAATGAGGCTTCACGTCAGCCACCACTGCAACAGTCCATTGGCATATATTTAGGCCTAGCACACAGGCAGAGGAGAGAGGTCCCGTAACAGACAATCTGGCTTCATGTCAGCAGAGAATCAGTCTGCATGTCATAGCAGAGAATGAGGCTTCACGTCACCCACCACTGCAACAGTCCATTGGCATATATTTAGGCCTAGCACACAGGCAGAGCAGAGAGGTCCCGTAACAGACAATCTGGCTTCATGACAGCAGAGAATCAGTCTGCATGTCATAGCAGAGAATGAGGCTTCACGTCACCCACCACTGCAACAGTCCATTGGCATATATTTAGGCCTAGCACACAGGCAGAGCAGAGAGGTCCCGTAACAGACAATCTGGCTTCATGACAGCAGAGAATCAGTCTGCATGTCATAGCAGAGAATGAGGCTTCACGTCACCCACCACTGCAACAGTCCATTGGCATATATTTAGGCCTAGCACACAGGCAGAGCAGAGAGGTCCCGTAACAGACGATCTGGCTTCATGTCAGCAGAGAATCAGTCTGCATGTGATAGCAGAGAATGAGGCTTCACGTCAGCCACCACTGCAACAGTCCATTGGCATATATTTAGGCCCAGCACCCAGGCAGAGGAGGGAGGTCCCGTAACAGAGAATCTGTCTTCATGTCAGCAGAGAATTAGTCTGCATGTCATAGCAGAGAATGAGGCTTCACGTCAGCCACCACTGCAACAGTCCATTGGCATATATTTAGGCCCAGCACACACACAGGCAGAGGAGAGAGGTCCCGTAACAGAGAATCTGTCTTCATGTCAGCAGAGAATTAGTCTGCATGTCATAGCAGGGAATCAGGCTTCACGTCACCCACCACTGCAACAGTCCATTGGCATATATTTAGGCCCAGCACCCAAGCAGAGGAGGGAGGTCCCGTAACAGAGAATCTGTCTTCATGTCAGCAGAGAATTAGTCTGCATGTCATAGCAGAGAATGAGGCTTCACGTCAGCCACCACTGCAACAGTCCATTGGCATATATTTAGGCCCAGCACACACACAGGCAGAGGAGAGAGGTCCCGTAACAGACAATCTGGCTTCATGTCAGCAGAGAATTAGTCTGCATGTCATAGCAGAGAATGAGGCTTCACGTCACCCACCACTGCAACAGTCCATTGGCATATATTTAGGCCCAGCACCCAGGCAGAGGAGGGAGGTCCCGTAACAGAGAATCTGTCTTCATGTCAGCAGAGAATTAGTCTGCATGTCATAGCAGAGAATGAGGCTTCACGTCACCCACCACTGCAACAGTCCATTGGCATATATTTAGGCCTAGCACACAGGCAGAGCAGAGAGGTCCCGTAACAGACAATCTGGCTTCATGACAGCAGAGAATCAGTCTGCATGTCATAGCAGAGAATGAGGCTTCACGTCACCCACCACTGCAACAGTCCATTGGCATATATTTAGGCCTAGCACACAGGCAGAGCAGAGAGGTCCCGTAACAGACGATCTGGCTTCATGTCAGCAGAGAATCAGTCTGCATGTCATAGCAGAGAATGAGGCTTCACGTCAGCCACCACTGCAACAGTCCATTGGCATATATTTAGGCCCAGCACCCAGGCAGAGGAGGGAGGTCCCGTAACAGAGAATCTGTCTTCATGTCAGCAGAGAATTAGTCTGCATGTCATAGCAGAGAATGAGGCTTCACGTCAGCCACCACTGCAACAGTCCATTGGCATATATTTAGGCCCAGCACACACACAGGCAGAGGAGAGAGGTCTCGTAACAGAGAATCTGTCTTCATGTCAGCAGAGAATTAGTCTGCATGTCATAGCAGAGAATCAGGCTTCACGTCACCCACCACTGCAACAGTCCATTGGCATATATTTAGGCCCAGCACCCAGGCAGAGGAGGGAGGTCCCGTAACAGAGAATCTGTCTTCATGTCAGCAGAGAATTAGTCTGCATGTCATAGCAGAGAATGAGGCTTCACGTCAGCCACCACTGCAACAGTCCATTGGCATATATTTAGGCCCAGCACACACACAGGCAGAGGAGAGAGGTCCCGTAACAGAGAATCTGTCTTCATGTCAGCAGAGAATTAGTCTGCATGTCATAGCAGAGAATGAGGCTTCACGTCAGCCACCACTGCAACAGTCCATTGGCATATATTTAGGCCCAGCACACACACAGGCAGAGGAGAGAGGTCCCGTAACAGACAATCTGGCTTCATGTCAGCAGAGAATTAGTCTGCATGTCATAGCAGAGAATGAGGCTTCACGTCACCCACCACTGCAACAGTCCATTGGCATATATTTAGGCCCAGCACCCAGGCAGAGGAGGGAGGTCCCGTAACAGAGAATCTGTCTTCATGTCAGCAGAGAATTAGTCTGCATGTCATAGCAGAGAATGAGGCTTCACGTCAGCCACCACTGCAACAGTCCATTGGCATATATTTAGGCCCAGCACACACACAGGCAGAGGAGAGAGGTCCCGTAACAGAGGATCTGGCTTCATGTCAGCAGAGAATCAGTCTGCATGTCATAGCAGAGAATCAGGCTTCACGTCAGCCACCACTGCAACAGTCCATTGGCATATATTTAGGCCTAGCACACAGGCAGAGGAGAGAGGTCCCGTAACAGACAATCTGGCTTCATGTCAGCAGAGAATCAGTCTGCATGTCATAGCAGAGAATGAGGCTTCACGTCAGCCACCACTGCAACAGTCCATTGTCATAAATTTAGGCCCAGCACCCAGGCAGAGGAGGGAGGTCCCGTAACAGACAATCTGGCTTCATGTCAGCAGAGAATTAGTCTGCATGTCATAGCAGAGAATCAGGCTTCATGTCAGCCACCACTGCAACAGTCCATTGGCATATATTTAGGCCTAGCACACAGGCAGAGGAGAGGTTCATTCAACTTTGGGTAGCATCGCAATATAATGGTAAAATGAAAATAAAAATAGGATTGAATGAGGAAGTGCCCTGGAGTCCAATAATATATGGTTATGGGGAGGTAGTTAATGTCTAATCTGGACAAGGGACGGACAGGTCCTGTGGGATCCATGCCTGGTTCATTTTTATGAACGTCAGCTTGTCCACATTGGCTGTAGACAGGCGGCTGCGTTTGTCTGTAATGACGCCCCCTGCCGTGCTGAATACACGTTCAGACAAAACGCTGGCTGCCGGGCAGGCCAGCACCTCCAAGGCATAAAAGGCTAGCTTTGGCCACGTGGACAATTTAGAGACCCAGAAGTTGAATGGGGCCGAACCATCAGTCAGTACGTGGAGGGGTGTGCACACGTACTGTTCCACCATGTTAGTGAAATGTTGCCTCCTGCTAACACGTTGCGTATCAGGTGGTGGTGCAGTTAGCTGTGGCGTGTTGACAAAAGTTTTCCACATCTCTGCCATGCTAACCCTGCCCTCAGAGGAGCTGGCCGTGACACAGCTGCCTTGGCGACCTCTTGCTCCTCCTCTGCCTTGGCCTTGGGCTTCCACTTGTTCCCCTGTGACATTTGGGAATGCTCTCAGTAGCGCGTCTACCAACGTGCGCTTGTACTCGCGCATCTTCCTATCACGCTCCAGTGCAGGAAGTAAGGTGGGCACATTGTCTTTGTAGCGTGGATCCAGCAGGGTGGCAACCCAGTAGTCCGCACAGGTTAAAATGTGGGCAACTCTGCTGTCGTTGCGCAGGCACTGCAGCATGTAGTCGCTCATGTGTGCCAGGCTGCCCAGGGATAAGGACAAGCTGTCCTCTGTGGGAGGCGTATCGTCATCGTCCTGCCTTTCCCCCCAGCCACGCACCAGTGATGGACCCGAGCTGCGTTGGGTGCCACCCCGCTGTGACCATGCTTCATCCTCATCCTCCTCCACCTCCTCCTCATCCTCGTCCTCCTCGTCCTCCAGTAGTGGGCCCTGGCTGGCCACATTTGTACCTGGCCTCTGCTGTTGCCAAAAACCTCCCTCTGAGTCACTTCGAAGAGACTGGCCTGAAAGTGCTAAAAATGACCCCTCTTCCTCCTCCTCCTCCTCCTCCTCCTGGGCCACCTCCTCTTCCATCATCGCCCTAAGTGTTTTCTCAAGGAGACATAGAAGTGGTATTGTAACGCTGATAACGGTGTCATCGCCACTGGCCATGTTGGTGGAGTACTCGAAACAGCGCAACAGGGCACACAGGTCTCGCATGGAGGCCCAGTCATTGGTGGTGAAGTGGTGCTGTTCTGTAGTGCGACTGACCCGTGCGTGCTGCAGCTGAAACTCCACTATGGCCTGCTGCTGCTCGCACAGTCTGTCCAGCATGTGCAAGGTGGAGTTCCACCTGGTGGGCACGTCGCATATGAGGCGGTGAGCGGGAAGGCCGAAGTTACGCTGTAGCGCAGACAGGCGAGCAGCAGCAGGATGTGAACGCCGGAAGCGCAAACAGACGGCCCGCACTTTATGCAGCAGCTCTGACATGTCGGGGTAGTTGTGAATGAACTTCTGCACCACCAAATTCAGCACATGCGCCAAGCAAGGGATGTGCGTCAAATTGGCTAGTCCCAGAGCTGCAACGAGATTTCGCCCATTATCACACACCACCAGGCCGGGCTTGAGGCTCACCGGCAGCAACCACTCGTCGGTCTGTTGTTCTATACCCCGCCACAACTCCTGTGCGGTGTGGGGCCTGTCCCCCAAACATATGAGTTTCAGAATGGCCTGCTGACGTTTACCCCGGGCTGTGCTGAAGTTGGTGGTGAAGGTGTGTGGCTGACTGGATGAGCAGGTGGAAGAAGAGGAGGAGGAAGCCGAGAAGGAGGAGGTGGCAACAGGAGGCAAAGAATGTTGCCCTGCGATCCTTGGCGGCGGAAGGACGTGCGCCAAACAGCTCTCCGCCTGGGGCCCAGCTGCCACTACATTTACCCAGTGTGCAGTTAGGGAGATATAGCGTCCCTGGCCGTGCTTACTGGTCCACGTATCTGTGGTTAGGTGGACCTTGCCACAGATGGCGTTGCGCAGTGCACACTTGATTTTATCGGATACTTGGTTGTGCAGGGAAGGCACGGCTCTCTTGGAGAAGTAGTGCCGGCTGGGAACAACATACTGTGGGACAGCAAGCGACATGAGCTGTTTGAAGCTGTCTGTGTCCACCAGCCTAAATGACAGCATTTCATAGGCCAGTAGTTTAGAAATGCTGGCATTCAGGGCCAGGGATCGAGGGTGGCTAGGTGGGAATTTACGCTTTCTATCAAATGTTTGTGAGATGGAGAGCTGAACGCTGGCGTGTGACATGGTTGAGACGCTTGGTGACGGAGGTGGTGGTGGTGGTGTTGGTGGTACATCCCCTGTTTGCTGGGCGGCAGGTGCCAACGTTCCTCCAGAGGCGGAGGAAGAGGCCGAGGCGGCAGCAGCAGAATAGGCCGAGGCGGCAGCAGCAGAAGAGGTAGCAGGGGGAGCCTGAGTGACTTCCTTGGTTTTAAGGTGTTTACTCCACTGCAGTTCATGCTTTGCATGCAGGTGCCTGGTCATGCAGGTTGTGCTCAGGTTCAGAACGTTAATGCCTCGCTTCAGGCTCTGATGGCACAGCGTGCAAACCACTCGGGTCTTGTCGTCAGCACATTGTTTGAAGAAGTGCCATGCCAGGGAACTCCTTGAAGCTGCCTTTGGGGTGCTCGGTCCCAGATGGCGGCGGTCAGTAGCAGGCGGAGTCTCTTGGCGGCGGGTGTTCTGCTTTTGCCCACTGCTCCCTCTTTTGCTACGCTGTTGGCTCGGTCTCACCACTGCCTCTTCCTCCGAACTGTGAAAGTCAGTGGCACGACCTTCATTCCATGTGGGGTCTAGGACCTCATCGTCCCCTGCATCGTCTTCCACCCAGTCTTGATCCCTGACCTCCTGTTCAGTCTGCACACTGCAGAAAGACGCAGCAGTTGGCACCTGTGTTTCGTCATCATCAGAGACATGCTGAGGTGGTATTCCCATGTCCTCATCATCAGGAAACATAAGTGGTTGTGCGTCAGTGCATTCTATGTCTTTCACCGCTGGGGAAGGGCTAGGTGGATGCCCTTGGGAAACCCTGCCAGCGGAGTCTTCAAACACATTAAAGAGACTGCTGCATAACTTGAGGCTGAGACAGTTTCCCTGGTATGCATGGGGGTGATGTGACAGACTGATGGGGTTGGTTTTCAGGCGCCATCTGTGCGCTTTCTGCAGAAGACTGGGTGGGAGATAATGTGAACGTGCTGGATCCACTGTCGGCCACCCAATTGACTAATGCCTGTACCTGCTCAGGCCTTACCATCCTTAGAACGGCATTGGGCCCCACCATATATCGCTGTAAATTCTGGCGGCTACTGGGACCTGAGGTAGTTGGTACACTAGGACGTGTGGATGTGGCAGAACGGCCACGTCCTCTCCCAGCACCAGAGGGTCCACTAACACCACCACGACCATGTCCACGTCCGCGTCCCTTACTAGATGTTTTTCTCATTGTTATGGTTCACCACAACAACAAATATATTATTTGGCCCAATGTATTGTATTCAAATTCAGCGGGATATAAATTTGAGGCCTAGTATTTAGGCGCTGGGTGACTGGTATGGATTTAGTGACAGAATTAGACTTGGAAATGCACAGAAGCGTGTGTGTGAAGTTATTCTGAATGACCCTATGTGCACCTTCAATATGATCTACCCTTTTAGGGATAGATTTCAAATAGCTCTGATATAGCAGAAACGACTAAATTATGAAATTGCTAAATTGGGAATTGTACTTCAACCCAGAACAAAAAATGTGCTTTGACGGACACTAAATAACTTTCCCAGCCACAACAGGACAGCGGTAACGAGAGATTTAGCGGGATATAAATTTGAGGCCTAGTATTTAGGCGCTGGGTGACAGGTATGGGTTTAGTGACAGAATTAGATTTGGAAATGCACAGTAGCGGGTGTGTGAAGTTATTCTGAATGACCCTATGTGCACCTTGAATATTATATACCCTTTTAGGGATAGATTTCAAATAGCTCTGATATAGCAGAAACCACTAAATTATGAAATTGCTAAATTGGGAATTGTATTTCAACCCAGAACAAGAAATGTGCTTGAACGGACACTAAATAACTCGCCCAGCTACAGCACTAGGGACAGATTTAGCTGGATATAAATTTGAGGCCTAGTATTTAGGCGCTGGGTGACCGGTATGGATTTAGTGACAGAATTAGACTTGGAAATGCACAGAAGCGTGTGTGTGAAGTTATTCTGAATGACCCTATGTGCACCTTGAATATTATATACCCTTTTAGGGATAGATTTCAAATAGCTCTGATATAGCAGAAACCACTAAATTATGAAATTGCTAAATTGGGAATTGTATTTCAACCCAGAACAAAAAATGTGCTTTGACGGACACTAAATAACTTTCCCAGCCACAACAGGACAGCGTTAACGAGAGATTTAGCAGGATATAAATTTGAGGCCTAGTATTTAGGCGCTGGGTGACAGGTATGGGTTTAGTGACAGAATTAGACTTGGAAATACACAGTAGCGGGTGTGTGTGAAGTTATTCTGAATGACCCAATGTGCACCTTGAATATTATATACCCTTTTAGGGATAGATTTCAAATAGCTCTGATATAGCAGAAACCACTAAATTATGAAATTGTTAAATTGGGAATTGTATTTAAACCCAGAACAAAAAATGTGCTTTGACGGACACTAAATAACTTTCCCAGCCACAACAGGACAGCGTTAACGAGAGATTTAGCAGGATATAAATTTGAGGCCTAGTATTTAGGCGCTGGGTGACAGGTATGGGTTTAGTGACAGAATTAGACTTAGAAATACACAGTAGCGGGTGTGTGTGAAGTTATTCTGAATGACCCAATGTGCACCTTGAATATTATATACCCTTTTAGGGATAGATTTCAAATAGCTCTGATATAGCAGAAACCACTAAATTATGAAATTGCTAAATTGGGAATTGTATTTCAACCCAGAACAAGAAATGTGCTTGAACGGACACTAAATAACTCGCCCAGCTACAGCACTAAGGACAGATTTAGCGGGATATAAATTTGAGACCTAGTATTTAGGCGCTGGGTGACAGGTATGGGTTTAGTGCCAGAATTAGACTTGGAAATACACAGTAGCGGGTGTGTGTGAAGTTATTCTGAATGACCCAATGTGCACCTTGAATATTATATACCCTTTTAGGGATAGATTTCAAATAGCTCTGATATAGCAGAAACCACTAAATTATGAAATTGCTAAATTGGGAATTGTATTTCAACCCAGAACAAGAAATGTGCTTGAACGGACACTAAATAACTCGCCCAGCTACAGCACTAGGGACAGATTTAGCTGGATATAAATTTGAGGCCTAGTATTTAGGCGCTGGGTGACCGGTATGGATTTAGTGACAGAATTAGACTTGGAAATGCACAGAAGCGGTGTGTGTGAAGTTATTCTGAATGACCCTATGTGCACCTTGAATATTATATACCCTTTTAGGGATAGATTTCAAATAGCTCTGATATAGCAGAAACCACTAAATTATGAAATTGCTAAATTGGGAATTGTATTTCAACCCAGAACAAGAAATGTGCTTGAACGGACACTAAATAACTCGCCCAGCTACAGCACTAAGGACAGATTTAGCGGGATATAAATTTGAGACCTAGTATTTAGGCGCTGGGTGACAGGTATGGGTTTAGTGCCAGAATTAGACTTGGAAATACACAGTAGCGGGTGTGTGTGAAGTTATTCTGAATGACCCAATGTGCACCTTGAATATTATATACCCTTTTAGGGATAGATTTCAAATAGCTCTGATATAGCAGAAACCACTAAATTATGAAATTGCTAAATTGGGAATTGTATTTCAACCCAGAACAAGAAATGTGCTTGAACGGACACTAAATAACTCGCCCAGCTACAGCACTAAGGACAGATTTAGCGGGATATAAATTTGAGGCCTAGTATTTAGGCGCTGGGTGACAGGTATGGGTTTAGTGCCAGAATTAGACTTGGAAATACACAGTAGCGGGTGTGTGTGAAGTT